>NW_009961579.1:0-464 GCF_000747805.2 Chaetura pelagica | reverse complement strand
TTTTTTTTTCTGGTAAAAAGAAACTGGTTTCATCACATATTGTTTTGAAGCAGCAAGATTTTTCTAGCACTGTGGCTACATTCTGATTCTATTTTTAATCATGATATTCATATACATTTTGCAATTCTAACAGCAATGAGCAAATGCTAGTGTCAACAATGCTTCATGACAATTCTCATCTGTAGTGGACAGTGAGCTTAGAACATCAACAGTCAGCTACTCTGAAGTACCTTGTAGTAGCCGTGAGGGCCTATAACAATTTCCATTAAATGAAAACCAGCCTTGACTCTCAAACCATGCTTCATTCAACACAAATATTGAAAGGACATGACAGTGATGCATGAGCAACTGGTTTTTATTTCAGAAAAAAGTCATCATGATTTTGGATATTTAATTTTTATGTGAGGTGTGGCATTTGACACACATAAAGGAAAACCTCCTGTACTAGAGGATACTAAGTATCC
>NW_009961578.1:0-464 GCF_000747805.2 Chaetura pelagica | reverse complement strand
AATGTTCAGGCTGCAAATTGTTCAGCTGAGGCAATGCAGGCTACAACATCTCATTTTTAGGAAGATGTTAACAGCCTTCTGGCTTAGTGTGGAAGGTGGTGTCATTCACTTAGTCTCTGTAGAAAGACCTAAAATCAGACAGCCAAATCATTCTTTGCTTTGTATTCATTAATATTTTGATTTAAAGCTTGCACTATTGAAAGAAACCTTTGGGGATATCTTGATGTGTTTGCTCTCTCACTGCTATTAAATCTGACTACCTTCAGCTTCTTGATTTGAGCTGTAAAAAAGTGGATTGATTCAATAAGAGACTTATTTTAATTGTCATTCAAAGAGCCAGGTGTTAGGATCATGCTAGACAGAATAAGAAAATATCCCTGTCACAGAGATATGATGCACCTTTTGCAGGTGGAGCTGTTCCTTTTCTAGCTCTTATGTTTTCAGTTGTCTTCCCATCTCCTCAC
>NW_009961577.1:0-464 GCF_000747805.2 Chaetura pelagica | reverse complement strand
CCTCAGCCTACAGGATAGGATAAAGCTGAGAATCTGGAAGTGGGTCAATGGTAACTTATAACCATTCCTCAAGTGACATAAATACAACTAGTGGCATCTTTCAACTCAATGCAATATCCATTTTTAAAACTAGACAAGATTAGTAGGATTGTTTATCCTTAAGGTTATATAAAGTGCTTGTTTAAATAGTTTCTCTATGTTTAGCAGCACTTCTGTAATGGTATATTACTTGCTCAAAATAAAAAAAAAGAGACACCAAGTGTCACAGTCAAAAAGCACCTTTCAAAGTTCTGAGGGTTATTTTCTGCCTCAATAACTGTTACATGTATCACAAGATGATTTCCAGTATGTTGAGGAGGGACTTTTTCTAAGGGCAGGTAGCAATAAGACAATGGGTAATTCTTCTAAACTGGAAGAAGGTAGATTTAGGTTGGACATTAGAAAGAAATTATTCAGTGTGAGGG
>NW_009961576.1:0-464 GCF_000747805.2 Chaetura pelagica | reverse complement strand
CAGAAAACATGATAGCTCAGTGTTTACCATATCAGTCAAATAATAAGTTGTGTAGAATGACTACATTTTCCACCTATCTAATATCTTAAAAATGGAGCTTCGGCTCTGTGGCGTCTTCCATCCAGACACATAATCAGGTGTAATTACAAAATGAACTGCAGATCACTTTGCAGACAGACCTACTCCAGCAGACATGAGAATGAATTGGACACCCACCCTCCCCCCAAAATAAAAACAAACTAACAACAAAAAGCCTACCGCTGATGAACCTGCTTCAGACTTTCTCCTGGCTACCTCCCTTTCAGGGTGATCCACTGTATGTCTACAGCTCTACAGCTTGTAAACCTGAAAGTCCACCCTCCCAGGCTGAGGAAATGCAAACCAGTCACCCTGATCAAATAAGGAAAATTACAGTTATCAAGATATATTATAGAGTTATCAAGCTATCTGAGGAATATACAGAG
>NW_009961575.1:0-464 GCF_000747805.2 Chaetura pelagica | reverse complement strand
CCTTCCAGCCCAAACCATTCTGTAATTTTGTGGTTATATGATCATGGTGATCACATGTAAGGCACAGCCAGAGAAGCACATTGACCAGCAGCCTGCCTACATGAGCTTGTCTCCTTCTCATGACCTGCTTCTCCATGACCCACCTTGATCCTTACTGTTCTGAAGCATCACATAATCCCTATAAATCCATGAACTCTCTTGATAAAGTCCACATCTCCAAAGCCTAATAAGCCTTATTCACCATAATTCAACAGGATCCTTTGTTTTCATACTTCTACACAGACACTTTTTTTTTCTGTTGAACCACCTTTGTGGGTTTTGTACCATGAAGGACAGCTTCAGAAGCAGTGAATTCAGGCAGAATTAGGTGATAATCTGATCCCTTTTCTTCACTGAAAGAGTAATAAAACACTGGAATTCTTACCCTTTTTCCATGTATAGATGTGGTGCTGAGGGACATGGTT
>NW_009961574.1:0-462 GCF_000747805.2 Chaetura pelagica | reverse complement strand
CAAGGCAGAATAGAGGGGGAGGAGAACCTCATATTTTGGTTCTTTTTTCCTGAGAACTGATGCCTGATCAGTTATTCCCAGCCTTGAATCTTCGTTATTGAAATCAATAAGGAAATCACGGAGGTTAAACTTCCTTAAGGTACTTTGGCAAAACCATGCTGGAAGGAAACCAGGTTATAGGGTGAGTGGAGGAACATTTATTAATTCCTGAAAATTTGTTGTCATGGTCAGGATGTGAATCTGCCTTACCTAGTCTCAGACTGACTGATAACAGGGCTTTAGGGGAAAGTTTGCATAAGAGAATAGCAAGTGAATCTTACCTGTTCTGCTCTCCTAGGCTCTAGTGCTCAGTGCTAGATTTTCCTGATAGAATGACATAACAGTTTAGGTTGGAAAAGACCTTAAACATTATTGACTTCCAACCCCCTGACATGGGCAGGGATACCTCCAACTAGAACAGGT
>NW_009961573.1:0-464 GCF_000747805.2 Chaetura pelagica | reverse complement strand
CCCTTCCAACCCAAACCATTCCAGGGTTCTATGCAATTCCCTTTTCCCTTAGGAAAGCCAGGAGCTGGTCTCCCCCTCCACAAAATATTTCCTTTCCCTTAAAAAAAACAGGACGTGGATTCTCCCTTGGGAAAAAGATAAACTATCCTTCCCCTCAGGGAAGCAAGGAATTTCATTTTTCCTTGGGAAATACAGGAACCAGACATGCACTCCTGAAAACCAGAGATTTCCTTTTCCCTCAAGAAAACCAGGACCAGGACTTGCCCTTGGTAAACCAGGGAGTCCCTTTTCCCTTAGGAAAACCAAGGAGTCCCTTTTCCCTTAGGAAAACCAAGGATTTCCTTCTCCCTCAGGAAAACCAGAGATTCCCTTTTTACTCAGGAAAACCAGGGATTACCTTTATCCTCAGGATTATCAGAAAATCCCTTTTCCAGTCAGGAAAACCAGAGATTCCCTTTTCCCTC
>NW_009961572.1:0-464 GCF_000747805.2 Chaetura pelagica | reverse complement strand
TTTTTTTTCTGGCATCTAATTTACTTTCTGAATGTACCAGACGTATTCTAAAGTTTCTGTTGTTTATTTTACTTCCTGAGCCATACACTCACCTGTCTGTTATCATGTCACTTGCTTCTTTGCTTCTTTTCTTGTTCAGTGGCTGAACAAGCCTAAAGATATGTCACACAGCAGCAGCCCAGCTCCACAGCTGTGGCATGAAGCAGAGCTCTGAATAGCAGCAGAAATCCAACTCCCTTCATGTCTCAAAACTATTACTTTCCCCTCTTCAACTCCCACCTTCCCTGTACATAACTTATCAATAAAAAGGCTTCTGCAAGTACTTGGCACCATCTCACCCTGCCTTGTGTCAGCTAACTGGCAGATCTGTTGCTCCCAAAGAAGAATCCATGATTCAGGAACAAGTACTGAAGGTCAGTACAGCAAATGTGGAGAGAGATGATCAAAGCAACACTGGGTTTGCA
>NW_009961571.1:0-464 GCF_000747805.2 Chaetura pelagica | reverse complement strand
TTTCCTCACAACAGGTGCTCCAGTCCCCTCGTCACCTCTGTATTCTTGTGTGTCCCCAGTGCTGCCTGGCAGAGCTGGGAGCCTCATGCTGTCCCCAGCACAGGGCTGTGGCACAGAGGCAGGCTGTCCCATGGGGCCTGGCACATAGGGCTGCAGGGAGGTGCTGCTCTCTCTGCTGCAGTCAGGGAGCTCCAAGGGATAGTTTTGGTGGGAGTTCTGGTCTTTCCTGGATCCAGTTCCATCCTGATATGCTGTCTCTGCTGCCAGGTTATCCAGGAGGAGGAAGAGCAGCCTCAGACCAAGACCCTCCACAAGAGCATCCTTGCAGCGTTCTCAGAGAGTCCAGAATAAAGCAAATCTGGAACTCATGATACCTGAGATTAAACAGGTCTCTCCTCCTCGACCTGTGACAAGGTCACAGGCTGCAACCTCTGCTAAGAGCTCAGAGCTCCTTCCCAAGGCTC
>NW_009961570.1:0-464 GCF_000747805.2 Chaetura pelagica | reverse complement strand
CAATATGTCTCCCCCCCAGGAGGATCTTCACCCTGGATGACTTCGAGGTGGGACGTCCCCTGGGCAAGGGCAAGTTTGGGAGCGTCTACCTGGCCCGGGAGAAGAGCTCCAAGTTCCTGGTGGCCCTGAAGGTCCTTTTCAAGTCCCAGGTGGAGAAGGAAGGGGTGGAACATCAGCTGAGGAGGGAGATCGAGATCCAGGCCCGGCTCCGGTAGGACTGGGAGGGACTGGGAAGGGTCCTGAGGCCCATAAGTGATGCTGGGGGGCAGTTGGTGGCACTGGGAGGGACCCTCTGGGTGCTGGAGGTGGTGGGACATGAGCTGAGGGGGGAGATCAAGATCCAGGCCCATCTGTGGTGGGGACTGGGAAGCACTGGGAGGGACTGGGAAGTACTGGGAGGGCTCCTGAGGTCCATAAGTGACACTGGGAGAGGTTCTGGAGTCACTTGAGGGGATCTTGGGTTT
>NW_009961569.1:0-463 GCF_000747805.2 Chaetura pelagica | reverse complement strand
TTTAATCAATAGTCCTAAGGAAGCAAGGAAGATGTAAGGGCATACTTATGTGCCTACAGGCTTGGGCATAAGAGCATTCAATGATCTACCGTCTCTTGTTTTGTTTCTTTTGAGCAGAAAGTGCCAACACATTTTCATCAACCTTTTTTTGTTTGTTTTCAGTCAAACTTCATTATAAAAGACAACCCAGATAGTCATCAAATAACACCACTACTTTTTGGTTTGTTTGAATGGATGTCATGCACCAATAAAACAAAAAAACCCAATCAGTACGACAAATTTGAATGCAACTAATACATGTAATTACATGGGAGAGTTCAAAAGCTTGAAAATTACTTGAAGATGTGACTAGGTACTTCATGGTAATGGACAATTGTATCCGTAGATACATCAAAACAAACAGTGAGAAAGTGAAACAGTCTGTCCTAAAATATATTCAAAAGGGAAGATTTTTTTTTTTTTT
>NW_009961568.1:0-463 GCF_000747805.2 Chaetura pelagica | reverse complement strand
CACAGACTGCAAGTTCAACACGGAGTCCCAGGGCTGCAACCACGAGGAAGATGCTGCTGTGAGATGCAACATCCCAGCCATGGGTTTCCAGAACCAGGTGGGAAGTCAAGGGGGATCCAGCTGGGGTCAGGCATGGGGAGGTCTCATCATCCCAGAGCACCCTCTGCCCTCCCTGGCTGTGCAGCTCAGGGGGGCTGGGCTGGAATCAGTTCACCCAAGGCAGGACCATCCCTTTGGGGTTTTCCCCTCTGTGTTGTATGAAGCAGGAGGGCAGAGAAGGATGATGCTCCCACTTGGAGGTTTGAGCTCCTCCCAGCAAGATGGGGCTTCTGAAGGAGTGAAGTGCCTGTTAACCTGACACTGACCAGTCCTTAACTGACCAGTCCTTAACCAAACCAGCTCCCTGAGCTCAATGTCTGTACAACCCTTCACTCCCTCCAGGGATGGTGACTCCAGCACTGCC
>NW_009961567.1:0-463 GCF_000747805.2 Chaetura pelagica | reverse complement strand
GGGACTGGTCTGGAGGAAGGATCAAAGAAACCAGTGAGTGTTGTCACCCTGAGGTGTGAGGGAAGTGGGCAAGAAGGAGGAAGGATCAAGAACAACCACGGGTCAACCTTGTAATGCAAGATGGGTTTTATTTGAGCACCAGGGCAGGAGGGAGTTGGGAGCAGAGCAGGGCCAAGGCCAAGGGCAGCCCCCATCTGCTGGCAGTGGGCACAGTGACAGCGAGTGTGGGGCTGCCTTGGCATGGGAAGTGAGGCGTGAGGGGCTGCTCAAGCCGGGGGGCAGCAGGAGGGCAGAGCTGGGCCCAAGCAGGCTCCAGGCATCCCTGCTCACGAGCCCAGCAGTGCCAGAGGGATGTCCTTCCTTCGGGTGCCGTCTGGGGAGGAGCCAGGGACTTCTCTGGAGCTTCTCCTTCAGCTGTGGCCCCTTCCAGGCTGGGGCTCAGCAGGGCCCACAGTTGCCATTG
>NW_009961566.1:0-463 GCF_000747805.2 Chaetura pelagica | reverse complement strand
CATCTTTGCAGCCATCTGTCTGTCCATTTCTTTGTCTTTGTGCCTGTCTGTCTGTCTGTCCATTTGTCTGTCCATCTGTCCCTCTTTCTCTCCATTTGTCCATCTGTCTTTCTGTCCATCTTTCTATCCATTTGTCTTTCTGTCCATCTGTCTTTCCATCCATCAGTCCGTCTGTCTTTCTGTCTGTCCATCTATCTTTCTCTCTATTTGTCCATCTGTTTGTCCATCTTTCCGGACATATGTCTTTCTGTCCATATGTCCTTCTGTCTGTCTCTCTGTCATTCCGTCTGTCCATCTTTTTATCCCTCTGTCTTTGCAGCCATCTGTCTTTCTGTCCATTTGTCTTTCTGTCCGTCCTTTTATCTGTCTTTCTATCTGTCTGTCTGTCAGTCCATCGGTCTGTCCACCTGTCTGTCTTTCCGACCATCTGTCTTTCTGTCTGTCCATCTGTAGGTCTTTCTGT
>NW_009961565.1:0-463 GCF_000747805.2 Chaetura pelagica | reverse complement strand
GCACAGGTCGGAGCAAGACATCTTGGTGTGGTGAGAGAGATGAGCCTGCAGCACAGAGGGGGGCCCAAAGTCAGGGCTCAGCAGCCAGCAGCTGCAGGGCTGCGAGCTCCCGCCTTGCCCGCACTGCCCGCCGCTTGCCCTGTGCCCACTGCCAGCCCTGCTCTCCGCAGCCCCCCTTGCCCTCTGGGCACACAGAGCCCACTCCAGCCCTCCCCGACAGCTTGCGCAGGGCCTGGCTCCGGCCGTCCCAGCCAGGCGGCTCCTTCCTGCTCCCGCTGCCCTCCCAGCTCTCCTGCCCAGCCAGGCCCCACGCTGGCCCCGCACCCAGCAGCCACAGCCCCGCAGGCACCCACCTCCCCTTGTCCTGAGCAGAGCGAGGCAGGAGCAGTGGGTGCCAGCGCTGCCCCAGCGCCGCGCTTTTATGCCGCGCCGGCCGGGCGGGGAACAGCTGGCGCTGCTGGGG
>NW_009961564.1:0-463 GCF_000747805.2 Chaetura pelagica | reverse complement strand
AGTACTCCAGGTGGGGTCTCATGAGAGCTGAATAAAAGGGGAGAATCACCTTCCTTGACCCGCTGAATGACACCAATTGTTCACACAACAGAAAAGAAATATATCAGACTTGCAGTCTTGCACTGAAACTCCTCTGCATCTAGTGCCTACTTGAAGTAACTCAAGTGGACAGTTATTCATAGGTTGGTCTCAACCATTTGACATAGCATTCCAAACACAGAGGCCTTTCCAGAAACCCTTTTCCAGGATTTATCCCCCTGTTGCTCAATTCCATTTGTTGGATCCATGAAAAAGTTTCAGTCTCTTGACAGACAGCCCCTTGATAGAGAATTTGGCTGCTTCAGCAGATGCTTGAGGGTTTGTTTTTGTCTGTGACAAGCTTTAAATTTTGCACAATTGCTCTTTCATCCTATTGATTTCACCAGGATATTTTAGAAGTGTCTACATGGCAAAAGGAGATGAT
>NW_009961563.1:0-463 GCF_000747805.2 Chaetura pelagica | reverse complement strand
ACTGGTGTGGATCAAGTTTTCTCAAGTAATCCCTGACTGGTGGTAGTTTTTCTTGAGCCCTTTGACAAAGCACTGAGTCTGAGTGACCTTGTTAATGAAGACTGATGCAAGGAACACATCAAGTACCCAAGCTTGTTTTGTCTGATAGCCTTAAATCATGCTCCTCAGTTCAGGAATCGGTCTGTATTTTCCTCCTTCATTCCTTTACAGTTAATGTGGCAGCAGATGCAGCTCTTGTTGCCCTTGTTGTCCTTTGCAAGTCTGAAATATAGCTGAGCCTTGGCTTTCCTGACACCTTCCTTATCTACTCGGGCAGTGTTCCTACATTCCCCCATTGTAGCCTAACCTGCCTCCACATCTAGTGTAAGTCCCTTTTGCACTGGAGCCCTGTCTGGGGCTCCCTGCATAGCCAAGCTGATCTTCTGCTTTGACTGCCTGTTTTCCTGAACATCAGGATGGCCTC
>NW_009961562.1:0-463 GCF_000747805.2 Chaetura pelagica | reverse complement strand
CACAAGACCCTTCAGCCCTACCAGAAAGAGTTCTGGCAGTTCAGGTACTCTGTAGAGAGGAATTACTCAAGTCAGATAGCTTCAGCCTGATGTTTTTTACCAAAACAAGCATCAGGACCAACCAAGAAGAGTAAAGAACCAGACAAAGAAGGATGCATACTGCTACTCAGGTTCAGGAGCACTAGCTGGGGAAGAGACAAAAGACACCGGGAAATGAAATGGGATGTGAGGAAAAGGGAGACAGTACTGTAAGAGGGAAATAAAGAACCTCAGCTGTAACAGGCTCAGCAGATTTGTCTCTGAGCTCTCACAGCTGAATTCAACCAAGAGAAAAATATGTTTTGTAACCCATGCTGGTGAGAACACATTACATTTAGTCTGCCAAGGGCTGCTGCTGACAGAAAAAAGTGGCACCTCCTCCTCAGAGAGCCCAGGGCATCAGGCAGCTTGGCAGGACAGCTGC
>NW_009961560.1:0-462 GCF_000747805.2 Chaetura pelagica | reverse complement strand
AAAAAAAGGATGAAAAAAGTAGTGAAAATAATTCTGCTAGTAGCAGGGGTGGTTTCAAATGATGACTCCTGTTAATCTTTCTTTTGGATTATAAGGCAGATTCTGTACAGGGCAATGCAATCTGTATTGGAGAGTAGATTGCTTGTAGTTCATGGAATGTAGTTGAAAACTGGCACTAAGAGCTGGCAATATTAAAAACTATTTCCTTTGGAAATGAAGGATATAGCGTGTCTGAACACGTTAAGGTGCAAAACATCGAACCCCAAATTCTTCCAGTTGGAAACCTACTAATTTCAAGGCCTTAGTTTTGAATTAATTACTAGAGCTGTTGCTTCTGCTTCAAAAAGGACTTAAAAAAGGGGAGAATGTGATGTGTTATTTCTGTAATAGCAGTTTACAGTGGTATTACCACAGACAATATCAAAGTTTGAGAATGCTTATTGGCTTATTTTCAGTTTTTTT
>NW_009961559.1:0-463 GCF_000747805.2 Chaetura pelagica | reverse complement strand
TGGTACCTGGGAAGGTGCTCAGTGGGAGGTGTGCCTCCGTGTGGTGCCCGGTGCACACCAGCACAGCATCATAGACGGCTGCCTCCTGCTTCCCCTCGCTCTCTGTCACCACCTCCCACTGCCCCGTGGTGGCAAAGTCAGGGCGCTTGGACACGCGGCACACGCTGGTCTGTGAGTGAGGGAAGGGGGTGTCAGGCACGTGCACCCCTCAGCCCCACCACCCCCGGGTCCTCTGGCTCTCACCCTGAAACGGATGTGGCGGAGCAGGTCGAAGTGCTGGGCGTACATGCGGAAGTACTCCATGATCTTGGAGTTGTGCATGTAGTTGGGGAAGTCCTCGGGGATGGGGAAGTCGCTGAAGCACATCATCTCCTTGGAGGCGTTGATGATGACGGAGCGGTAGATGCTGGCACGGCCCTCCTCGGGGTGCTCCTGTGGGAGCAGGGTATGGCTTGGTGCTGGC
>NW_009961558.1:0-462 GCF_000747805.2 Chaetura pelagica | reverse complement strand
TTTTTTGCCACCTTTGGAACAGTTGGATTTTGCCCTGGCATGTTCATTTTGTGCATTGACAGAAGCAGAAAATACCGAAGCAAGACATTTCTACAGTTCCATGAGTGCTGAGACTTTTCCATTTGCTGTGTTCCAGCTGATGAGCACAAGAGAGATGCCTACACATAGATTTATACTCAAGAGTTGGAGAATTTGTTTTGGACAGCCCTGGTCCATACTGTGTACATATACATTTCTATATCCAGTAATTCTAAATGTGTTTTCTAGTTCTTTTATGATGGAGTATGGTATGACAGTTGAAGCTAGGAAGACTGTATTTTTATCAAATTACAGTATATGAAATGTGTAGTAGTGTGTACAATAGCAAAGTCTGGTGAAGAGGGACAGTAACACAGGTCATTGCAGGGACAGTCCAGCATTGTATATTTGTAGTATTTCTATGGCATCAGTTTCTTCATGTAT
>NW_009961557.1:0-463 GCF_000747805.2 Chaetura pelagica | reverse complement strand
TGATCCCAGTGCAGCTCCCAGTGCTCCCAGTTCTCCCCCAGTTCCCTCCCAGAGCTCCCAGTTCCACACAGTCTCCAACCAGTGCTTCCAGTGACCACCCAGTTCACTCTCATTTCTCCCAGTTCCTTCCCAGTTCCCAACTTCCCAATGCTCCCAGTTTCCTGTCCCAATTTTCCCAGTACTCCCAGTTCCCAATAGTGCTCCCAGTGCCCCCTCCCCAGTGCACCCAGTGCTCCCAGTTCCTCCTCCAGTGATCCCAGTATAGAGGGGGGCGAGCACTGGGGGCAGCCAGGGAGTCATACTGGGAGAACTGGGATTTAACTGAGGAGGAACTTGGAGCACTGGTAAAGAAAGCAAGAGAAAACGGAAGCACTGGGAGCACTGGGAGTGAACTGGGAGCACTGGTGGGGAAGAAAAAGACACTGGGAACATAGAGGAGGAACTGGGAGTGAACTGGGAGCAC
>NW_009961556.1:0-462 GCF_000747805.2 Chaetura pelagica | reverse complement strand
GTACTACGTGGCACAAATTTCTGGCAAAAAGGCTGTCACTGGAGTGGGATTCAGTTTGTGTTTAAAACGTAGATGTCTACCAGATTCCAGTGGGTCAATGGAGATGTACTCAATATCATTAAAGAAATCCAGAGAGCAATTTGGCCCAGTCACCTAGTGGGTCATCACCTGAATCACTTTTTACATTCCATTAGCTATATTTTCTCAATATCTGCTAATTTTACATGGGGCCTAGACACCTGATGTGCCTCCAGTTAGTTCAATGGAGTTGTTTAGGTTATGAACTGAATCTTATCCTGTATGTTGAGGACCTATTATCTTCACTAGTTGTCACCAAAATGGAAAAGTGTATTTAACTCATACAATTATGTAACATTTAACATCTGTTAATGTTTAACATTTATTTAACATCTTTGCTGGAGACATGGTAGGTGGGATTGACTGTATCCTCAGCAAGTTTGC
>NW_009961555.1:0-462 GCF_000747805.2 Chaetura pelagica | reverse complement strand
TTTTTTTTTCCCCTCTCACTTTATTCTCTGATTCTGTTAGTAGTCAACTTCTGCACTTGTTGGTGTGTGGAAAAGATTATATGCATAAACCAATTATAGGATTGGAAGTGCTTAGCTCCTCTAAGCAAGAACACTAGTTTACTCGTGGTGAATGAGCTAATTGAGTCCTAGCAAGGTGGCAAGCTTTTTATATACAACCAGAGACAACTAGAATAGTCAGGCAGATATCTAATCTATTACATAAGCATTACACAAGGACATTAACTGGCTCTTTTCTGCAGCAATGCCAAATTAGTTCAGATACACACCAGGTTCCATTATATCACATCCTGTGTTAGCAGTTAGTATGTCTGACGTGGCACAGGCTATCTGCTAAGTGCTGATGCCAAAGAAAGTGCATTTCTGAAGAAGCTGTGAAGATATTAAAAGCTAACATTGTACTTCCACTTTGACTAAGGTCAA
>NW_009961554.1:0-462 GCF_000747805.2 Chaetura pelagica | reverse complement strand
CTGACATCATTCCTATAGGCACTCCAAATCTAGATATCATTTCTTTCAAAAGAATTTCACTTCCTTTTCCTCATTGGTGCAACATGGAAAGGCCTGAGGAGGTAGACCTCACAAGGTATCTACAAACACCAACAAATACCTGTATCCATTTGGCTGTGGTAGTTAGAAAAAGTCAATTCGCCAATCGTCTCCCAGGGTATTTCCTCTTTTGACCTCTCCTGGTGGTGGCCCTTGCATGGCACTCTCCACCATCCACTCTCTGACTTGGTCCCCGTAGGGGTACCGTGTGATGCTAAAAGGCCTCTTTCATTCCAGATAGCTCCAAGGAGGGATTGGAAAAAGGGCTTCACTTCTCTTTTCCCTGTCGCACCAACAACTGGCATAGAAAACTTACTTAAAGGTCCCTTGCAAGAGTTTCAAACAGAATAAGTAGCTCCTGCATCCCCTACCAAAAAATTAACC
>NW_009961553.1:0-462 GCF_000747805.2 Chaetura pelagica | reverse complement strand
TGCCTGATTTCTGGCATCTGTCTTCCTTCCCTGCCCTGGACTCTCCACCCTGTTCAAGGTGCCAGCTCCCTACCAGGATGTGTGGGAGATGAGCTCCTTTTAGAAAGGAGCAAGGAAAGAAGAAAACCAAAGTTGTCATGGTGGGTTTTTATTTCCAGAAATACTTGCACTGCCTCACACGCTGTTACTGTACTTCAGTGGCCTGCACCCCATGTTCACTCCTAACAAAGGTGTTCAGAACAGACTAGAACTACACCTGCACACACAGCACTGTCACCTGATGTGCTCTGTGCCAGGGGTGTCTCATCCACAGAACACCTTGTGCCCTCTCAACAGATCCTGCTGCTAGTGGCCCTACCAAACCTTCCCCCTCCACCACACACGCTGCTTCTCAGTTCTCCTCAACCATTACCTGCCTACTAACCAGGGTCACTACCAGAGAGACTGAAGCTGGCAAATACC
>NW_009961552.1:0-462 GCF_000747805.2 Chaetura pelagica | reverse complement strand
CTGTCTTCCCCACCTTTATCAACAATTAATTCAGCTTCTACATTGTGCTGCCTGGTTTTGCCATAGCTCCTTTATTTTTGCCACTGATACCCAACGTTTGCAAGCAATGACACAGGTCTGTGACATTTAGCTGCTGAAATCTGCCCAAATTGAATGGGTTCAGCCAAGTACAGCAGAAGCTGAGGCCCTATGGGAAGCTCAGAATGATGTGCTTGGAGCAGTTGTTCAGACTTTGCCATGTGTGAAATACTCTCATGTCAAAGACACCTCCATCCCCCTCCTCAAATCCTACAGAAATACCTGCAAATTTTGAAGCAAATGGCAGGTGATCTATGCACTCCAGGCAAATGATCCCACTTTCCCTCAGTACTACATAACTGATGAAATGGAAGCTGAGCCTTTTTTTTCTAAATTACATCAGTTTTTCCTAAATTACTTCCTTCTCTTTGTAAAAAAAAAAAA
>NW_009961551.1:0-462 GCF_000747805.2 Chaetura pelagica | reverse complement strand
AAAAAAAAAAAAAGATTACTTTTTACCTGAACCCAATCAAAACTGAAAGCTTTAAGTTATAATCAAATAAAAACTAATTAAAATGTAGTTGCTCTCTTAGCCACTTGATTACAATTCAGTAAGACAAAAAAACCCACCAAAACAAACCCCACATTAAAAAGCACCAAAAAAAGAGTAGGAAATTGAACAACAGAGGGAGACAGGGACAGCAGAATCAGTTCATATTCTGAAGAACAATATGCAAACATGGTAATGTTTTTGCTCTGGCTACCAAGAGCTCACTCAATATTTGAGTGTTGCAGTCTTTAAGCAAAGCACTTACTTGGAATCTTACCTCAGCCAGTCTCCCTACGGCCTCAAAGTATACTGGAGTTATTTCCTCAGTTATATCATCCATACTTTGGCATATGCATATGCCAGATTCCAAACATGGACACTGCTGAGCCTTATGTATCTGGGCCA
>NW_009961550.1:0-462 GCF_000747805.2 Chaetura pelagica | reverse complement strand
GGATCTACCACTAGAAAATGCAGCTTTTGTGCTGTTGCATGGATTCCTGAGAATGATGAGCTGGACCCAGGGTATGACTTGTTGAATGGTGCCCAAAGCTCATGCAGAGGGACTCCCTGTGGTGGTGATTCCCCGAAACACCTTGGCTTGATCAGCCTCCACCATTCTGGGCTGTGCCCACACATAGTCCCAGGAGCAAAGCCCGCTCACCCGGGTCCCTCTGCATTGGGCCAGTAAAGTTGGTCTGCACCCAGAGCTGCAGCCCTCACAAGGGGCGGAGATGTGGGAGGTGGTGGCTGCCTGTGTCCCTGCCTTGGGCACTGGAGCCAGTTTGGCCTCTGTCCCCAGCTGCCTTTTCCCATAAGGGGCTGGGGACAACTCACAGCCTGGCCAGGAGGAGGGAGATGACGTTGGTGCCATCTCCCAGCTTCTGCTGCTTTGCAGGCCTGTGGTGAAGCCCTC
>NW_009961549.1:0-462 GCF_000747805.2 Chaetura pelagica | reverse complement strand
TAGACTTAACTCTGATGCAAGACTGCCACCTGGAGGACTTTGGGAGAGAAGCAAAATTTGATTCAGTTAATTTCACTAAAACACACAGAGGATAATTATTTTTTGTGTGAAGTAGATGCAAGTTTCCCCTCTTCCTTCGCAACACAGCACGGTTATTAATTAGTTTTGTAATAGGAAAACCCAACACAAAGTAAAATGGGTAAATACTCTTCAGGATTTCCCAAAAAGGACTGCAAATCCAACACATCCATTCTTGCTTCTCGCATCTCTACATAATTTAAAATTAATCATGAATTATTGTCATCTCCAGAAATCTGGACCACAAATAAGAGAAATGCTGCTGATATTCATCATTGACACTTTACAGTATCAAGTGTTTTCATTTCAAGTTTAGTGTGTTTATTACTGGGATGAACCTACTTCAGGACTGTTTGAGTCTGCACTATAAAACATTTTTTTTTT
>NW_009961548.1:0-461 GCF_000747805.2 Chaetura pelagica | reverse complement strand
AAAGAAATGGAAGGAGCCACACATGGATGAGAAGCACATCAAGAAACCTGTTGGCAAAAACATTGGAATGCCTGAGGGGCCTGATCTTTTCAGGAAGATGTCTGAGGGACTGGAAACCTGCTTCAGATTCAGTTTAACTGTGCCCAAAAAGAACCCCTTGAAGGCTGTGAGCACTGAAGGAAGAATATAGAAAAATAACAGGGTGAGCCTTTTTCTTGGGGTCTAAAACACCACAAAGCTAAACCCCAAGTTTGAAAATGAGGAAGTCTGGTCTTGCAATTTTCCAGGGAAGCTCAGTGTCACTCCCTGACACTGTTGTTCCGTGCTTCAGTATCTAACGCAGGTGCAAGTCTGATAAATTAAGGCCTTCACAGGTTGTTTTCTTTTCATTGACAGGAGAAGAAGCAGGGCAGAAACACAAGTGACATCTGCTGCAAGACTGAGATCACTTCAGCTTCTCT
>NW_009961547.1:0-462 GCF_000747805.2 Chaetura pelagica | reverse complement strand
AAAATAAATTTCATAAATCCAATGCAATTTAGAAACTTGAAAGAAGGGAAGGTTTTGTTCAGCCTTTGACAAACAATCATTTCTCATTTAGGAAATATCCACCCCCATGGTGTCCTCTGGCCCAGGTTTCAGAGAGGTGACACCACCAGGTCCTGGGGGAACCCTTGGAGGTGGAAGCAGGGGCTGATGAGAGTCCCCACTCATTTCTGGTCAGGGGCTGCCAGAGGTCCTGGTAAGGGTGAGGGTTGTCCACCTGTGCCTCAACCCTGGAGAGTTGTACGTTGGCACCTCAGTGAAAGCCCCCCTTGCTGGGCAGTTTAAGGTGCAGAAGAGGATCTGGGGGAGCCAGGGGTACAAACACAGGCTGCTGTTCCCCAGCAAGGGGCTGGGGACTCCCAGGGAGGGGGTGGTCAGGAAGAACAGGGGGATGGAATAGCCAGGACACACACCAAGTCCTTTCTT
>NW_009961546.1:0-462 GCF_000747805.2 Chaetura pelagica | reverse complement strand
CCTCCTCTTCCTCCACCCCCAACCTCTCCACCCTCCACCCCCAACCTCTCCACCTTCCTCCCCACCCTCCTCCTCCTCCCCATGGGCAACACCCGCAGCGGGGCCCTGTCCAAGGAGCTCCTGGCCGAGCTCAAGGCCTCCACACGCTACTCGGAGGAGGAGCTGGTCCGGTGGTACCGGAGCTTCCAGCTCCAGTGCCCGGACGGGCGGATCCGCCGGGACGAGTTCGAGAAGATCTACGGGACCTTCTTCCCAGACTCCGACCCCCAGGGCTACGCCCGCCACGTCTTCCGCTCCTTCGACACCAACGAGGACGGGACCTTGGACTTCAGGGAATACATCGTGGCCCTGCACTTGACCTCGTCCGGGAAGACCCACCTGAAGCTGGAATGGGCCTTTTCCCTGTTCGACGTGGATCGGAACGGGGAGGTCAGCAAGGGGGAGGTGCTGGAGATCCTCACG
>NW_009961545.1:0-461 GCF_000747805.2 Chaetura pelagica | reverse complement strand
TACCTCTTACTGCACTTCCTGGGACAGCACAGTCTGAGAAAACCATCGGGCATCTGACAAGAGAAACATCTTCTGTGCTCCCCAGGACTGGAAACCTCATCAGATTCCATCGGCCTGCTTGCCAGGCTGCACTCACCTGTGTGAACTCATTAGGGTAACAAGTTGTTAAAAGCAGCATTCAAGGGCTACTTGGCTGCTTTAGATGACTAACTTGGAAGGAAAGGCAGAAGGGACTTGCACCACCAGCTTGAGGTGGAGTCAAAGTTTAACCCTAGGTCCCTCCTTGCTGGGTGCAGCCCTCTGCTCTGCCCCCAGCAGCAGGCAACAGCAGGCACCCAGAGGAGACCATACAAGTAAATATACAGCAGCAATCGCCCCAAAATGCTTCTTGGCCTCAGTGATTTATGGCAGCAATTTTGCCTGCTTTTTGAGGGACGTGTGTGCCATCCTCTGATAGCTGA
>NW_009961544.1:0-461 GCF_000747805.2 Chaetura pelagica | reverse complement strand
GGCTCAGCTGACCCACCCTCTTGTCCCCACAGGCACAGCTGTGTCCCCCCCCTTGTCACTGTCACCTCCTGGATGAAACCCAGATGTTCTCTAGGAATTGTTTCTCCTGGTTCCTTCCAACCAGCTCAGGTTTTGAACCAAGTCTTCTCCAGCTCCTCAGGGAAGGCTCATTTCTAGGGGACAACCCCAAGCCCTTTGGTTGCTCCGAAAGCTCCTGAGTGTGCAGATTTTTTAGCTGTATTTTGAATCTAGGAAATTAGGGTTGTGAAACCCAAGCACTTCCTGCCCCACGGGATGAGCTGACGCCTCTTTCCCACCACATAAATTGGGGTGAAATCCAACAGAAGAAGGCTCAGAGATGGCACCAGGAGAAGGAGCCGACGGCACCTACGAGAACTTTCTCTTCACTGAGGGGATGAAGCTGGAGAAGCCAAAGAGGTGGAAAGGTCCCAAAGGAGGTA
>NW_009961543.1:0-461 GCF_000747805.2 Chaetura pelagica | reverse complement strand
AAAAAATCCAACTTAAATCCAGCAATGATACTCAGCTTTGAGTAAAAATTATTTTAACCAACAATTCTCAAAACAAAAACAAGATAAGCAGTTCACTTCTGGAGATTATGATATTGAAGTTGCTCATTCTAGATCTTTTCCTGATACTGTCATGCAGTTGCACAAGTTAGAACAGTTGAGATTCATCAAAAGTTGCCAAATCTTGAACCTGATTTTGGGGTTGGCTTGGTTTTTTTCTCCTCAGCCTGCATAGCTACTGAAAAGCTACCCAATTCATTTCTGCCTCCAACTATCTCATCTTGTATCCAGAGACACTTGCCTATGGGGCTAAGAGTTTATGAAATTAAAACTACAAGTTAAACCCTATACACATAGAATATTCTTTAAAACCATATTATTAAGACATGTTTGAAAAAAATCTCAAGTGTCACCTAGCTTATACCTTACACCAAAAAAACACC
>NW_009961542.1:0-461 GCF_000747805.2 Chaetura pelagica | reverse complement strand
TATCATTCTTCTCCTTTTTCTTCTATGAATTAAAGGGTTACAAACACGCAACCGTTTTCCCTGGTTCAATCCATTCACTGGTTACAGGAGCATTATGAGTCAACAATGTTCCGATTGCTTGTCATTAGAATCTGAGAGCATTTGTTGTGGTTCCTCTAGGCTGTTTGCCCTGGCTTCTTTGTCAAGAAGCATTGCAGCCGAGATGGCACTCGTACTTTTTTGGGATATAAAAAAGATTCAGTTCCCTTGAAACCCACCGAGTGGGGCGAGACACTTAGCGGGACTGTGAATCAAAACCAATTCCCTCCAACTTCTCTTCAGCATAAACCTGTTTTAACTGTGCCAGCACATGTGGCACGCGTCAGGGACATTAAAATAGTATCTGCACTTACCCATCTTGTGTCCTTGTGAAATAAGATGGGATCAGTTCTATTCACAAGGCCAGGTCCAGATAGGTTCTG
>NW_009961541.1:0-461 GCF_000747805.2 Chaetura pelagica | reverse complement strand
TTTTTTTCCAGAAAATCAGGGTAGGAGATTGCAATTACTCCCTCTTTAGTAGAGACTAAGATTTCACCAGCTAATCGTCCCATAGATTCTGTCTGTTCTGGACATGCTCACAAGGTGAGGACTTTCACCCAGATTCCAAACTGGACTGCCATGAGCCAGGACATCCTTAAGACAAGACACTTAAATTCAGAGCAGAAGAAAGATGAAGTTCCTCTTGTGTGAGTGGCTTAGTGGTTTTCAATAGCTGAGAATCTGAACATAGGGAGGAGGAAAGAATCTGATCTAAATTCAAGATGGCAAGAGACAGATCTGTAGATTGACAAAAGACTGGGCAACAACTAGGGAAAATAAGAACCATGGAGAACTAGTAGTACTGAAATGAAGGGATAAGAAGAGAGTGGGACTGCTGAGAGGTTTCGATTAAGAAGATGGTGATGGAGTCAAACTGGACAGAGAAAAGG
>NW_009961540.1:0-461 GCF_000747805.2 Chaetura pelagica | reverse complement strand
CAGCTTCTTTGATGCATTTTGACAGGCATCTGCCCCCTGAAAAAATATAATAGTAGGCCTAGATGCTGTTCAAATTTGAGAACATTACAAGCTTCAGAAAACTGGTCCAGTTAAAAATTCCCTGAGCTGAGACTTTTTTGAAAGTGCAAAGTGTAAACCTTCCATGATGTTAGCACTTGCATTTTCCTCTGGAACTTTTTGTTGTTACAACTAAACATGCAAAGTCAGGATGATGAAGAAAAGATGATTGCACCTGAGTCGGCCTGTTAGTGTGGAAGGCAGTACAGCCCCAGATGGTCTTCCATTTGGGAACAACAAATACATGATTCCAGAGTACTTCTTCTTTAATCAATCCAAGTGGATGAATTAGTTTTAATAAAGATTTTTATAATGGAACAGAGCAAAACTGTCTTGTGGCATTGATTGAAAATGCTACCACTCTTGATCCTTTGGTGCTTTCA
>NW_009961539.1:0-460 GCF_000747805.2 Chaetura pelagica | reverse complement strand
AGGTCCCTTCCAACCTTCACTGTTCTATGATCTGTGGGAGCCAGCAAGGAGCATCTGTCCTTGTGGTCAGACAAACCCTTCATGGACCAAATGCTTTAAGCAAAGCCTGTTTTAGGGGATCTTCAGACCTTGGGTCTTCATGCAGAGGGATTGCTTCCAACTCAGTGATTGTCATAAGTCTGCTTTTTGCTCAGCTGCTGGATTTAAAAACAAATAAGAGCAAAGAAGAACTGAAGTTGTGTGCTAGTGAACACTTCCTTTGAAATCAGTGCAGGTCTTAGGGTACAGACAGCATCAGTGTGTCTCTATGTATACATACTATGTACATATACACACACACACACATAAATACTTGTTTATTGAACAGGTTGCCCAGGGAAGCTGTGGCAGCTGGAAGTGTGGAAGGGCAGGTTGGATTGGGCTTGGAGCGACCTAGTCTGGTGGGAGGTGTCCCTGCCCA
>NW_009961538.1:0-461 GCF_000747805.2 Chaetura pelagica | reverse complement strand
AAAAAAAATAAATAATTAGGTGACCTAAAGGGAGTATTCCTTTGTGTGTGAGATGGTGGTTGCTCAAGTCACCTGCCACACTTCAAATCTTTGTCTATTTTTAATCTGGCAAATTCTAACTAGGTTAGGTAGACTTGCCAGGTACAAAAGCGAGTACTGTATGTACTCTACTGTCTGTAGAGATAGGGGTTTTGTAGTATTACAGTTTCTGGTCAGAAGCAAAATTGGTCCAGAAAAGTACATCTTGAAAGGCTGCTAGACTGGGTTACTATTTGTAACTGCTTTCTTGTGGCATAGTTTGATCTCTGCAGGTCAAAGTTATCAGATGAACTTTGCGCTCCTTAATGTATGATATTTAGTAGGTAGGTTTTAATTTCAAATTCTCATTTTCTTGCATTCGTTATCTCTACTTAGAATGTATATGTGGCCTGCTCTCTGTTGGTTTGTTGTTGTTTTTTTTT
>NW_009961537.1:0-461 GCF_000747805.2 Chaetura pelagica | reverse complement strand
AAAAAAAAAATATCTCTTCAGTCCCATCAGGAGGCTTACCAAGAGCAGAAATCATTTGCTCATTCATTCTAAAATGTCCCTTCAACAGAAGGAACATCTCTCATTTGCTATAATCCCTTTCATTTTAGGTTCAACTTCATTTACAACTGATTTTCCAGACACCTGAAGAAAGAAGAAGCCGTCTCTGTGAGCACAGCTTTAAAATGTAGAGAAAAAGAATATGTGTGATGCAAGGATGTGGGTTTGGTTTTTGTTTTTTTTAGTCATTCTTTTCCTAAAGGCCACTCAACTTTTTATTGTATGAATAGAGAAGTGAACATCAACTGTTTAGGTAGTGGGATGGCAATGTGATACTAGTGTTCTAATCACTTTTTGTTGTAATACTCACCAGGTATCTTTTTTTTGTACAACATTAAACAAAATGGTCAAAATCCTGTTTGGTTTTTGCTTTGTTTTTTTTT
>NW_009961536.1:0-461 GCF_000747805.2 Chaetura pelagica | reverse complement strand
TTGTGTTTCCAGGCTGGATTCAGAACTTGTCAGCTGGTTTGAAATCAACTCCTTCCCCTCACCCTTTCCTTTTTGTGCTGACAGGAGGGAATTCACTTGCTAATTAGACCCCAACCCATTTCCAATCCTGACTAAGAGGGTGATTTATCAGGGAGCTGGAGACAGTTCTCCCTGTTCCCTCAGCTGCATCAGCAAGAACTTTTTGCAAGGCAATTTAATTTCTTGTCATCTTTTAATCCAGCTCCTTCCCCCCCTCCCCTTTTAGAATCAGCCTGTGCAGGAGAAAAGATGGTTTATTAATCACTGTAGCAAAAGGCTGAGAAATAGAGGGGGTTGGTGGTTTGTTTTTTTTTCAGCATTTACAGGGTTAGAATCATTCAGGCCTCTGATTTGGGAAGATTTAGTTCCCTCCTTGGGAAAACCTGACACGTGGGGAGGCAGGGTTGGCTTATTTTTTGGGG
>NW_009961535.1:0-461 GCF_000747805.2 Chaetura pelagica | reverse complement strand
ATATTATTTTTTTCTTACTAGTATTCTGCCAGTTGAATCTGGTGCTTGAAATTACAACGCAATATTAGCATTTATTTAATGTATGCATTTATACAGCTCTTCAGGACTAGAAGGACATGTAAGTACATAGTAAATTTTATATATCTACATATTGTGCCTAATTTAAGTACTTTAAATACACAGGGTGTTTACAGCAAGGCAGCAACTATCTGGGGGCTACAGAGGCACAAAAGAAAGTCCTAAGGAAATTCAGGAAATACTTTATCATGTAACAGTAGCTGACATTCTGCTGCAGTTTCAAACACCAGCTCTTCTGTAAAGTACTAAGTTAGTAACTGATTCTTTCTTTTGAGCCTTCACTTTCTGCATCATCCCTCTATGCAGCTGGGTACTAGGTAGCTTAGGATATCAGAACAAAACTTTATAGGATCTTTTAAAGTTTTCCTTCCTACTTAACTGAT
>NW_009961534.1:0-460 GCF_000747805.2 Chaetura pelagica | reverse complement strand
CTTTCCTGTAGACCCCCTTAAGTACTGGAAGATGCTATAAGGTTTGCTCAAATGCTGTTAAATATGTTCCTCCTGCATTCTTTCCAACCCCCACCCATAATGTCAAGAGCACTCTTGAAAAATGGATAATCTATACAGGGAATTTTACAGGCAGGTTCCACTTTTTTCAAGTTAAAGATAAAACCCAAGCAGTGGGAAGGAAGAAAATGGAAAGAAAAAGGAGAGGAAAAAGAGTTTAAGAATGTCAGGAGGGAGGGAAGTGACTCTAAAAAGGGGAAAGAAGCAGGAGCCAAGTTGCTGGAGCACTGGCCTGTGCAGCCATTAGCTGCAGAAATGAAGGGCAGGGAGAGGAAGGGCTGTTTTGGGAGTCTGGAGAAAACTGGTTGTGTCTAAATCCCTCAGAAAGGTGCTTCTGAGGGGCTCACCCTGTCCCTCCTGCCCCAGACAGCACTTGTCCCCA
>NW_009961533.1:0-461 GCF_000747805.2 Chaetura pelagica | reverse complement strand
GTTCAAGGCCATGCAATGTGCTCAAGACAGATGGAAGAGACTTGCTGCCCCAAAGCACTGTTTTTTTAGGCCGTCAATAGGTGGAGCTGAAGGAACAACGCAGAGCACACAAGTGAATGTATGTGGGGGCTTGTTTGCCTTTTTTTGGGTAGATCATGAAGGGGATTGTGCTTGTGAAAGGACAGAAGTGTAGCTGTATAGTGAAGGGAGAGCATGAAGGACACTAGATGCTGCAGAGAAAAACAGAGGGGAGTTAGAAAAGGAATGATTAGCACAGACATTTTAATTTAGGGCAAAATATCTTTTGTCTTTTTATAGGCCTGTTGACAGTATATTCTGCATTTGATTCAACTTCTACACACACAGCTTCAAAAAATACTTCACTTTTCTTGTTACATCACCTGCAGAATTAATTTTAACATATAATTTTTATATCCAGCCTAGCCTAGACTATCATTCAA
>NW_009961532.1:0-460 GCF_000747805.2 Chaetura pelagica | reverse complement strand
GATATGGTTTAGTTAAGGACTTTCAGTGTTGGGTTAACAGTTGTACTTGATGATCTTGAAAATCTTTTCCAGTCAAGGTACTTCTGTGATTCTATGACAGGACCACTGTCCTGTGTCCAGGGAGGAACTCCTGTTCCAGAGGGACCTCCCGGGCTCTCTCCCTTCCCTGCACGGTCCTGAGCTCCATCAGACGGGTTGGCACAGAACTGAGCTGTTGGAGCACTAAGGATACAGCTTCTCTTTTATACCCTTGAGCTGCCTTCAGCTCTCATTCCCAGAGTGAACTTTTCATACTTGATCCCCTTTCTTATACTCTATTCTGCACATGCACAGAGAAACAAAGCTGAAACAAGAGGGTGAAAAGCCATGCTGTACTGCAGGACTTTGATTCTGCAGTGAGCTTAATGCTGCTTCAGGTGAATGAGGCCTTTTCAAAGAATCATGGAATGGTTTGGGTTGG
>NW_009961531.1:0-460 GCF_000747805.2 Chaetura pelagica | reverse complement strand
TCCCAACAGGCTGCTCGTTATTGGTTCATTTAAATGGTAGTATTTCCCATGGCATTTCTTGTACTTGGCTACTACCAAGCACTAGAGATGATGTATCAAAGGAAGGAGCTGGGAAACTGCTTTGTCTCCAGACAAATATTTCTGTGCAAACATTTGCATTTCCAGTTTGCAAGAGAAAATCAAGTGTTTTGAAGAGCTCCAAGATCTTCCTTTAGGAAACTACTCTTCCAATGATACTAATAAATAGAAATACTTATTATCAGTGACGTATTCAAATGAAACAATGATAGAGAGTGACAAGACTGCAAGTACTTAACCAGAGGCCTAGATATGGAGTATCCCTAGAAATTACCAGTATCATCAGTGTTATTTGATACCATGAGAACAGTTTGGTGCTTGGCACTTCTAGGAACACATAAGGGACAGTTCTTTTCCCAGACTGCTTCAGATATATATATAT
>NW_009961530.1:0-460 GCF_000747805.2 Chaetura pelagica | reverse complement strand
AAAGAAAGAAGACAAAAGACCAACAGTAAATGAGAGGGAAAAAAATAACATCTCCAAACAATTCTTTCTTGTTCTGAACACTTACTTTTGTCAAAAGTTTTCTTCCACAGCTAAACTTAGCAAGGAGAAGAAATAAAATGCCAGCAAACGTCAACTTGATAACAGAGCCGAGACCACCTATGTTCACGTAAGCACCATACTGCACCTGAGGCAAGAACGTATTTTCAGTGACATCAGTTACATTCAAATGTTTGCAGCAATTAATTTGTAAATATACATCAACTCCCAAATACAACTGGTTGATACAACAGAGGGCTGTTTAAACAGGGCCTTGATCAATTGTCTTAAACAACTCTTTGAATAATGCTTTGTTTTATAATCCATTACAGTGTAACAATGTAAGTACAGAATGGTGAGAGAGTGAGCATGATAAACAAGAGTGGAAAACTTCAAAGAAAGA
>NW_009961529.1:0-460 GCF_000747805.2 Chaetura pelagica | reverse complement strand
AACCTGATCTAGTGAAAGATGTTCCTGCCCACTGCAGGTGTGTTGGACTAAAAGAACTTTAAAGTCTCCTTCCAATTCAAACCCTTCTGTGATTTTATGACTGCTTACATTTCTATTCAGATGGGATAAACATGTGTTTGAGGGTGCTTAAACTGATCAACAAAAGGGTTCAACATCCAATGTCAAGGGAGATACCACACCAAGGTGACAGATCCTTCCTGGATCCAGGACACCCACAGGAGTAAAGGAAGCCCTTGAGCAGAATTACTGCTCTCCCTAACCTGAGACGTGGCCACGTACCACCACCAGGCTCAGCTTCCACAGCTGGAAATGTTGTGTTTCTGTGTGTCCTGGTTAAGCAAGAGGCAGAGATTTCTGTTTGAAGGCACAATAAATTGCACCACTGGAAATACCAATGAAAGTATTTCTGTTATTTCCAGGCCACCAAACACAACTAGCA
>NW_009961528.1:0-460 GCF_000747805.2 Chaetura pelagica | reverse complement strand
TTTTTTTCTTAGCCTAGCAAGTATAACTATTTATTTTAAGAGAGACCCAGTGGTTATCAAATGCTGTTTGGAATAATTGTTCACCATAAGCTGGTTCGTCAAATTTTACTGCTAGGGGAAAATGAATTTTATGTGTGGATAATATTAAATCTGAGTCTAGAGCTAAAACTCTACTTGCAGTATTTTTTTGAGATACATTACAGTATAGTTTTCAGCATCTATGAGCTCTGTGCTTGTTCTAAATTAAACAACACTCTCCTGTCATAAATGTAACTGCACAGTCTTAACTCCTGTCAACACTAGTAGAAATAATTTGAGAAGAATGATAGAAAAAACTAGAAAGTAATATCTAGGAAATATGACAGCAGGAAGCACAGTTTGCTTTGGGGGAATTGAGAATAAGCAAAGATTTTGTTAGAAGTTGTTTTTTCAAGTATATCTGTTCTTTTCAAATACACTT
>NW_009961527.1:0-459 GCF_000747805.2 Chaetura pelagica | reverse complement strand
CAATCCCATGCAACCCAGAGCAATCAGCCCCTGCAATGCAGCCCAATCCCATGTCATTCCAGGCAGTCCCATGCATCCCATGCAACCTGATGAAATCCCATGGAACCCCACACAACCTCGTGCAATTATCCCATGCAGTCCTCCCATGTAATCCCACACAATCCCATGTCATCTCATGCAATTATCCCATGCAATCATCCCATGCAATCATCCCATGCAAGCCCAGTGCAATCCAGTGCAATCCCATTAAACCATCCCATGCAATTATCCCATGCAGTCATCCCGTGTAATCCCAGTGCAATCTAATGCAATCCCATTAAATCATCCCATGCAATCCCATAGAATCCCATGCAACCATCCAATGTGATCCCGTTAAATACCAGGCAATGATTCCATGCAATTCCCATGCAACTCCATGCAACCTCATGCAATCCCATGCAATTCCCATACAATCCCATG
>NW_009961526.1:0-459 GCF_000747805.2 Chaetura pelagica | reverse complement strand
AAAAGAAAAAACTCCCAAACAAACAAATAAAACACAAAACCAAACACTTCTCTCTTGATGTAGATTCAGTTATGCCAAACTAGCACTGACGAAAAACAAGACCACAGGTATTCAATTTATTTGGTGCATAAGAGATGGCTTCAATGTTCTTTACAAAGTCCTGCAACTAAGGACTGTTTAATACAGTTTTTAGTCCAGTCTGTGTTACAATTACAGAAAGCAATGGGATTTCACGAGTTTGATGTGTACTACTGGGGAGTATGTACTGGTTAACTATCCTGTTTCCTTTGCTAACTGCACCTGTAAGCACATATTTATTCAGCATTTCTTTTTAGGGGATTATGATAAAGGAGCAATGTCACTGGCAGAATAAAGCTCGAGCTCTTTTCATTCCAAGTTTTGTCAAAAGTTGAACACAGAAATTAATTTAACTTGTATGTAGAGCTCAGAATACAAAGA
>NW_009961525.1:0-459 GCF_000747805.2 Chaetura pelagica | reverse complement strand
TAATATTGATACCAGTATTAACATTATCCTTTTGAGTCACATACATAACCAAATCTCTTGCTGCTAAGCTTACTCAGGGTCACTCAGATTTATACCTAGTGACGAATAAATCTTGTGTATTAACCTCAAATTATGCAAGTAGAACAGGCTTGTAGCTTCCTTACCACTCTTTGATTGTGGACTTTTCCAGTCTTTTCTAGGTCTGTCTTTGTCTACAAAGCCTTTGGGGTCAGGGACTCTACTGCTCAGACATGGGATCACCCTGAGGCTCCAGTTACTGGAGCTAATAGCATTATCACATAGTCCAGGAGAAGTACTCCCCTCCCAAATGATTTTAACAAATTATACATGTTAACCTGTGGACTTTCTCACTTGTATCAGTCACATAGCACAGATACCAAAGCAGTCTTAAAAGAAAATCCTTTATTTGATGGTTGGGCTCTGTGATCCCAAGGGTCT
>NW_009961524.1:0-459 GCF_000747805.2 Chaetura pelagica | reverse complement strand
CTTTGGTACCAGAGATCAGACTTGCATTTGGGTTCAGCTTCAGCCTCCTTGATGCTCCTGTTCTGTTCAGAGCCTGACAAGGACTGATAAGGGACTAGAAGTGGGCACAATTCTCCTCTGATGCTGGAAATACAAAGCACCTGCTTTCCTTTTCTCCTTAATCAGGTCTCTCTTCTCTTCTTTAGGAAGAAACTTGACATTTTTTCTCAATTATTCCTGGAGGCTGCAGGAAGGCAAACACAGGCTGCACCACACAGTGATGCTGGTATTCAGGTTTCTGATGGTTTTTCACTGGGGATGAAACTAATGCTTGGGTCAGCTATTTCTCTTGCATTCCTCTGTTGCATCCTGGTTATAAATGCCATATGCATAAAACCTCAAACTGCTAAATGCTATAAAGCCCTAAAACCAGCAGTGCTTTATTTGTCTGTAGCCCTGTGCCTTTCAGCAGCACGTGTG
>NW_009961523.1:0-459 GCF_000747805.2 Chaetura pelagica | reverse complement strand
TCCATCATCTTTGAAAAGTCCTGGAGAACAGAGAGGTGCTGCCACATGAATATTATTTGTCTGGGGAAAATATGCTGTGAATCCAGTGATTTATGAAATGAAAATCCTTCCTTTTTGAAAGCAAATAAATGGCATTTTAGATCTTGTCTAACCTTTGTAATATTAGAAAAGTTTCTAGTATTTTATCCTCTTCAATATTGTTAATAAAGTTATGTTTAAAAATTAAATTAATTATTATTTATCCATATGATTTGTTTGTGGTACCACAGAAATTTACTAGGTAGCATGGTATAATTACAGAGATTTGACAGTAGAGATACAGGATTAAAATAAAAAGTGGTAACAATAAAATGAATAATCTTTTCAGAGTAAGTCAAAGATCATAGAATCATAGAATGTTTTGGGCTGGAACCTGAAAGATCATCTGGTCCATTGACAGGGACACCTCCCACTAGATCA
>NW_009961522.1:0-459 GCF_000747805.2 Chaetura pelagica | reverse complement strand
GAGTGACACTCCAAGTGATCTCAGTTGCTTGATGAGCTGAGCCCATCCAAACACAATTGGTTTTAATACAGACAATATAAGATTATGCAGTTTCTGGTGCTCGCACTTTTAAAGATCATTGGGAAACTGGAGAGGGTGCAGAAAACAGCCACAGAGAGGATTTCAGGGCTGAAGAAAGTGCTTAATGGTGAAAGACTTAAAGCACTCAATCTGCCTAGCTTACTGGAAAGAAGACCGAGACGTGACATGAGTATAATGAATGAATATTTAAGTATCTATGAGATCTGTCTGGAATTATGTGCTGGATATTGATGACATTTTTAATCTTTCAGAGAAAAATGGGTATCTACAAACTGATGTCAAACAAATTCAAGTGAGAATTTAGGTTGTTGTTTCTAATAGCAAGAGTGGCTGTAGGCTAACTTTCAAGGCACAAAGTGGATACTGTCTTTTTTTTTT
>NW_009961521.1:0-459 GCF_000747805.2 Chaetura pelagica | reverse complement strand
TTTTCTAACATGGAAAGTTTTGGGAAGGAGGGGTATGTGCTCCATGTGCAGACTGGAAGAAGGTCACTTTGCATATGGTTCCCTCTGTAATAGCAGCTTTAATGAAGAAGTAATAACTGCTCACACTGGCAAAGAATGAAACCAGCTGTGTTTTTGTGAAATGCAGTCAAATGAGTTTGTTTCCTCCAGTAGATTCATTTGGGGGGGGGGCTTTTGAAAGGTCTTTTTGGTTTTATCCCTCAGTAAAGTTGTTTTAAAGGGTCTAAGGAGAAGGCCAAGTCCAGCTTATCGGAAACTTCACACGTGAGGAGAAGCAATGGTTCTCTCTTCCCTACAGCCTCCCCAGGAAGTCCCGTGTGAAACTGGTGGAAACCCTTGACTGCTCCCATGGCTCATCCAGTCTTCCTCTGACACAAGCCCTGGTGATACTCACCCAAGGCTGAGGTGGCAGCAAGAGGT
>NW_009961520.1:0-459 GCF_000747805.2 Chaetura pelagica | reverse complement strand
TAAAAAAACTTTAAAAGGCAATAGGATGGTCAACGCAAGAGGGAAGACCGAGCACTACTAGCGAAAGGACAACACAGCAGGAGATACTCCTATGCATAAAGATTTAAAACTTCAACTTGAAAAATGTACAGACTGGAGATACTACAGGTTACCAACACACTACTCATATAAGCCTGAGCAAATCTATCAGAAGAATTACACAACTCAGCTAGTCTAACAGTGGGAAGAACAATCATGATATAGATGAACCTGGTAATGCAGTTTCAATCTGGAACAAGAGCTAATTCCTACATCAGCATGCGGCATCAGCCACTATCTCCAACAAAGCAAAAACAGTGAGGAGGCATGGCACACCAAGGAACTAAACTGAGGAAACTCCTTTCCTTTCCTTCTCCAAAGCCCTCTTCTCTTTCAGAATAACTCTTTGATAAGCCAGCAACATTTTCAGCTATAGGTTCC
>NW_009961519.1:0-459 GCF_000747805.2 Chaetura pelagica | reverse complement strand
ACTGCTTTTATGGAAAATAACTGTTCAACACCCTCACTTTCAGTAATTCAAAGTATAAGGAAAAATTCTTATTTTTGCTGTTTTGTTGATCATACTGGTGACTTTTAATCAATAGTCCTCTTAGGTGATACAAGAGACTGCTTGGCCACATTCAAAACAACAAAGCCACAGAGTTCTTGCATAAATCATCACACTAACCAATTTAAGTCAATAAAAACATATTAAAGAGAATTTTCATGTTCCACTTCAAACAGTAAAATAAATACCATCATCACCATCAGAATACACGACTCATCCCCTCCCTAATACTGGTTCAGTGGTATTAACGTATTAACAAAAGGAATCAGCAAGGTCACTTCCAAGCTGAAATCTTAATATGATTTCTTAACAGTGGGGGAGTTAGAGAGTTCCCAGCTTTTGAAACAAGCCCCCCGCATGACAGGGTGATACTCATTAACT
>NW_009961518.1:0-459 GCF_000747805.2 Chaetura pelagica | reverse complement strand
CTGGCAGGGCTTGGAGCCTTTTGGGCAGAGCCTCAGTACAGGGGCTGGCTGTGGGGGTGTCAAGGGCTGGTGGGAGGCTCTACCTTTGGGTTTTGTGGTTCAGGGACACGACAGGAAACAGTGTCCCAGAAAAGGTAGATTTGGCCCTTAGGAAATGAAGATAAGCTTCATTTGCTGAAGGGAGAAGCCCTTCCCCCTGTTGCTTTGACAGCAGGAGCTGGTGTCCTCTGTCCCAGGGCAGAGGAGATCTCCTCTTGCCCAGCTCTGCAGGCCTGAGTGCAGCAACAACAGGCCTGATGAACCCTGAGCAGCCTCACCTGGGGTCTCTCACCCTCTCTCCCCCTTTTGACCAGGCCTCTACTTGAGCACAGTCCTGAGCTCTTGGCTCTGTCTTCAGCTTGGTGGCAGCAGTGGGAGCCTCCTGCAGATCTGCTTGTGCCTGCCCCTCAGCCCCCTCTG
>NW_009961517.1:0-458 GCF_000747805.2 Chaetura pelagica | reverse complement strand
CTCCAAAGCAGAGCTGCTCCAGCCTTTCTTCAGTAGCCCCAGGGCATTGTGCAGCTTTACTTTTTGTTCTCTTTCAGAGGCTGAATTCACTTCAGGAGCTCCAGCTCCTTGAGATCATGTGCAATTACTTCCAAGAGCAGACCAAGGACTCCGTCCGGCAGATCATCTTCTCCTCTCTCTTCAGCCCCCAAGGAAACAAAGCTGATGACAGCAGGATGGCCCTGCTGGGGAAGCTGGTTTCCATGGCAGTGGCAGTGTGCAGGGTTCCTGTTCTGGAATGTGCTGCCTTCTGGCTGCAGGTACAGCTGCTGTGCAGGGGAGGGAGCAGGGGTGCTGTGATGGGGAGGAGGTGTGGGTGTCACCTCAGGCTTGGTGACAGCTGGTGGCAGTCAGCTGCTCCACGGTGGCACTTTCTTAGAATGCCAGCTTAGAAGGGACCTCAAGGATCATCTGGTCCA
>NW_009961516.1:0-458 GCF_000747805.2 Chaetura pelagica | reverse complement strand
CCAATGTCTGACAACCCTTTCAGTGAAAAACACCAAGGTCAGACTGGTCTACAGACAGGTCTGTAGTTTCTTGTATCTGCAGGCAAGTGCAAGATGGATTTGAACTCTAGGCTCATGTCCCTGAAATTGCTTCCTAACAGAACCTGCATATATGGTGAACTTGAAGGGTGGCCCAGATGTGGAAGATCTCCATTTATATAGCTATCACTTGTATTTTAAGTGCCTTCTAGCAGGTCAGTAAATCTTTGGCAGAGAACATCAATACTTCTTTAAACTTTCAGATTCTCTGGTACATGCTGCTCCCCCTCCACATTTTAAGGATGCAAAAGCTTTGTGTGACTCAGACTACAGTGCTGCAAAGCCCGGGTTGTATTTCAATAGGTGCTATAGTCTCTACAGGGTTTGTTAGGGGTATTGCATGAAAAATAAGTAAAAACAAAGTTGAAGGAAAAGGAATC
>NW_009961515.1:0-458 GCF_000747805.2 Chaetura pelagica | reverse complement strand
GAAGACCACTGGGAAACAAAGGTCATATGTCAGCTGGAGATCATTCCCTCCTGAGATGTTTATCAGCACATTTTACCTCCCCATTTAATAACTGGGTGTAGGAGTGCCTCTGAAAAGTGGTGTACCCTATCCAGTCCATCTGCAGATGAGCAGACATCTGGAGACTTCTTCAAGAAGCAGGAGAAAGTTGATTTGGCTACTTGTCAGATATTTGGCCATTAATTCACCTGAGTGTTAATCTAAAAGACCACTTCAAACATCCTATTGTATCCAAGGTGTCTAGGTGGGTCTGGCAGATAGGACATGGGAACTACATCAAAGCAATGCCTTTCTGGAACAGCAGGTAGAGGCCAATCATAATCCAAAATGACATGTTTAAGCACCTGAAACTCACCCATTGTCTCCAAACTAAGTCACAGAATCACAGTCACAGAATTCTTTGGGTTGGAAGGGACCTT
>NW_009961514.1:0-459 GCF_000747805.2 Chaetura pelagica | reverse complement strand
GAGCAGGGGGCAGCAAAGCGGGGGGCCCTGGGATGGTCGAGGGTTCTGGGATCCACGGGGTGTCCCTGTGGGTGTCCTTGACGGAGAATTCCCTCAGCCACGCGAGGCTGGGCAGGCTGTCCATGCCGGCCGAGCACCTCTTCATGCCCTTCCCGTTGCCATCGGGCCACCCCTCAGCCCGGCCTCGGCTCTTGTCTCCCAGGGCTGCACGGGAAGGGCGAGGAGGTGACAGGGCAGCTCCTGCAATGACGACAGAGAGAAGGTTGAGGCTCCCCAGGGCACAGCTCCTCTCCTGCACCCGCACAGGGCAGGGCTGCTGCCATTCCCGGGTGCTCCGGGTGCTGCTGGGCGAGACCCATCCCCTGGCTGCTGCACCGCAGCCCCGGTGCCTCCCGCGGGGGCTTTAGCAGCCCCGACCCTCGGCAGAACCCAGCACCTCAAGTCCCGCCCCGCTGCCCC
>NW_009961513.1:0-459 GCF_000747805.2 Chaetura pelagica | reverse complement strand
CAGATAAACACAGAACCAGCTCTCAGGATTGAGTTCAGTTTCACTGAGAGGTGTGTTATTCTGATGTATTCCCTGAAAACAAATGGTCCAGAAAGATGAAACAAATCAATAGTAGTAATAATTTATTCATTGTGTTGAATTGTCAATGACAACTGTAACCGTGAAGTGCTTGACTCTTCCACAAAGGTTAAGACTTTGTGTTTTCACCTCTCTGAGCCCAGCAGAAGTCGAGTGCAGGCCAAAATAGTGCCTTGTTAAACTTGGCCTCTTTCAGATCTTCTCCCCAGGGTGTCTCACACTACTTGAGAGCAGAACAGGAAGAGCTGTCCCTGCATACAGCAATATCAGCAATAGCTTGCATTGAAGGACGCTGTGAGCAACATGATCTAGTCAACAAGGTCCCTGCTCACTGCAGGGGGGGCTAGACTACATGACTTCTAAAGGTCCCTTCCAACCCCA
>NW_009961512.1:0-458 GCF_000747805.2 Chaetura pelagica | reverse complement strand
AAACAGGATCCTGTTTCTACATTTGCATGAAAACATGATATCATTTTTCCTTTCTGTTTGACCCTCAGAACTACCCATCCCCATAGTTTATCCTGTCATTCTTTCCCACCAGACCTTGTGTTTAGGGGTTCAAATTGATCCATCCCACCACTGCTTTGCTTTCCTTCCTTACGATCCTTTTTTATAACATATTAACTACACAAAGAACCTCTTTTCAATTAAAATTTCTGCTATTCCAATTGTCTATTTACTGCTTAGGCTGTAAGAATACCTGCTAAAATACATACCACATAATATAATACTGAGGAGCATCTGTGTGGAGAGCAACAAGCTATCCACTTGCTGCAGATCACAGTAGTTTGGATTTGGGCTGCATGTCCAGGGCAGCCCAACCCGCATGGATGGACCACATCATCCAGAAGTTTTTGGAAATCTAATAATCATTATGTCAGCAGCCC
>NW_009961511.1:0-457 GCF_000747805.2 Chaetura pelagica | reverse complement strand
CATGGAGCAGATCCTCCCAGAAACTATGCTAGGCACATGGATTATAAGGAGGTGATTTGCATCAATCAACATGGCTTCAATAAGGGCAAATATATGCCTGCCCAATTTTGGTGGCCCTCTATGAGGAGGTTATAGTGCTAGCAGGTAAGGGAAGAGCCACATGACAACCTTGTATCTAAATTGGAGAGACGTGGGCTTGATGAATGGACCACTCATGGACAGATGGTTGCACTCAGAGAGTTGCAGTCAATGTCTCACTGCCCAACTGGGGATCAGCAATGAGTGGTGCTCCTTGGCCGTTAGTGTTGGGACCGGTGCTGTTAAACATCTTTGTCAGTGACGTGGTGACGTCTTTGTCAGCTGTGTGGTGCAGTTGACATAGTGGAGGGAAGGAATGCCACCCAAAGGGAACTTGACAGGCATGACAGGTGGACCCATGAGGAGAAAGACTTGGGGG
>NW_009961510.1:0-458 GCF_000747805.2 Chaetura pelagica | reverse complement strand
ATCCAACCTGCCCTTGGACACTTCCAGGGAAAGGGTATCCACAAATCTCCCAGAAGAGTTCAGCCTCCATTTTGGCATCTATGAAGCAACTGTGAATTTCATGTGACACACCAACCAAGCTCAGGAAGGGTGTCCATCTCACCTCCTTTGACCAACAACTTGGCTACCTTCTCCTTCTCATATTGTGAGGACCAGTGGTACCAGTGCCTGGGAAAGCCCCCATTCACCCATCACCCTGTTGGCAGAAGGTGCTCACACAGGTTATTCCCAACTGACTTGGCACCTGATGAAACCTCTGGTTCACCCCAAAGACAGCACAAAGCTTCACCCATTTAGAAATCTTTCCACACCCTTTGGCTCTTTTATTTCTCAAACCTTGATTATATTGAGGATTTATCACAGCAACTTTGACAAAAATGACTGGTTCTGCACCCCCAGGGGATCTGACTTAGGTGCTC
>NW_009961509.1:0-458 GCF_000747805.2 Chaetura pelagica | reverse complement strand
CCTGCTGCTTGGATCCACCTCCTCGAATAGGGGGTGGTTTCCACTCTGCGTGGGTGACAGGGCTGCAGGTAATTCCTCACCTCCTGGCTGCCACCTGGAGAGGGCAGGAGCATCTTTTCCCACCCCCTCCCCACTGCAAGGCAGCCAGGAAGGCAGGAACCCCCGGCAGGGATGTGGTTAGGAGCAAGGAGGCTGCAAAGTGCCAGGCTGAGAAAGGAGCCCCTCGGGGAGTCTTTAAATGAAGCTTAATTACATCAGCTCTACCCCAGCCGAGGGGATAATTCCCTGCCTCCAGGCAGGTGCTTTGCTCCTTGCAACAAGAGGAACAGCAAAAGTGGGCACAGACCCACCCCAGCACTTCCTGGGCCAGGGGACACTCGGGTCCCCAAGCACCTCTGATGGCTCAGGAATCACAGACCCACAGACCCACAGGATCCCAGGGGTTGGCAGGGACCTGG
>NW_009961508.1:0-458 GCF_000747805.2 Chaetura pelagica | reverse complement strand
CTGGGCTGACTTAGGTATTCACACACTCTCTGTACAAAACCGATTCGAAGCACATGAGAGAAGGCAAGTGACAGGAGGAAGTTCTGATCAAACCAAATGGATTTGAATCACCCAGTCTGCCCAAAATAAAGCTGTTGAGGCTTCCTTCAGAGAAGCACTTCCTGTCCTGTGTAGCTCTGATCCAATGGAATCAAGCAGTGCCACCCCTGAGGTGTAGGAACACAGCCCTGCAATTTCATGTGCAGCTTCTCTTACAGGTTCAAACTTGAGGCTGAGGCTGCTCATGGACTGATCTTGATTTCTAACTTTGCTTTTCTAAGTGTCTGGGTACTTATGCCCTTAAGGAGGGTAAGTTCTTAAGGTAAGTCCTCCTCTTAACCCTTAAAGAGAAGGACCTGGGGGTGTTGGTCCATGAGAATCTCCATGTGAGCCCACAATCTGCACCTGCAGCCTGGAAA
>NW_009961507.1:0-458 GCF_000747805.2 Chaetura pelagica | reverse complement strand
AGATGGGCACAGAGTTGGAGAGAGTGGCGGGCTGAGCCAGGAGGGTATGGGTCATGGCGGGTGGCAGCCGGAGTGAGAGTCACGCCCCCAGGAGGTCCCGTGGTGTAATGGTGAGCACTCTGGACTCTGAATCCAGCGATCTGAGTTCAAATCTCAGCGGGACCTCAGCCTTTTGGCTGCTCTCCCAGGCTTCTCCTCAGCACGCTTACACCTTCACAGCCTTGCTGTTGGGTCACTTGCTTAATGCTCTCTGATTTTCCATCCTTTCCTGTGCTCCCAGCCCTGGGACTGACGTCGGTGCCCCTTCTCCTGCCCTGGGACCACCAAACCTCTGCAGCAGTGGCCTACCTCAGCACTGGCCCCTCCCTCCTCCCTTCTCCTCGGTGGCTCCTCCAGCCTCAGCCACCATCAGCCACCGGCTCTGCACACCACGCACCACCTGAGGAGCACAACAGGCA
>NW_009961506.1:0-458 GCF_000747805.2 Chaetura pelagica | reverse complement strand
AGTGTGCTGCAGAGGCAAAGAAAGCCAACAGCAAAGAAGACCAACCACATCCTGAGCTGTGACAGACAAAGTGCTGCCAGCAGGTCCAGGAAGGTAATCCCTTCCCTCTGGTCCATTGCAGACCACATCTGGAGTGCTGCTTCCAGACTGGGCCTCCCTAATCAACATACTGGAGAGAGTCTAACCACGGCAACCAAGGGGGTTAAGGCACTGTCAAATGTGACACATGAGGAGAAGTTGAGAGAATTGGGCCTGCCCATTGTGAAGAAGAGTTGTCACAGGGAAGAACTTCTTGCCTTCTACAACTACTTGACCAGTGGAGGCTGAGAAGATGGACCGAGATACAGGAAGTGCTCAGCAGTAGGAGTAGAGGTGATGGACAAGCAACTGACACATGGAGAAACCTGATAGAGCAGCAGGCTAAAAGCACTGGACCAGGTTTCCCAGGGAGGTTGTGC
>NW_009961505.1:0-458 GCF_000747805.2 Chaetura pelagica | reverse complement strand
ACCAGCAGGGCAGGTGTCTCGTATAGCAGCCGGTGATCGAAAAACCCAAAGCCCTACCTATGGGTAGGGCATGGCACCATGGCACCTACAGCTTAACCGTGGCCTGGCTAGAGAATGGCCTGGAAGGAAAGGACAAGGGGTAACTAAAGTCACAGTTAAACAGCAGCCGGCCATTAAACCTCTGCCCTATGACAAACTTCCCAGGCATCTTGTTAAGAGCAGCTGTCTTGTTAAAAGCAGGACCTTCATGTTGTCAGTGCAGTAAAAAGATCAGAGAACTAAAGGCAGGACTAGAAGATGCCCTTTTGTTCTGAGCTTTGTTTATAATTTGTGTAACAAGGTGTGACTTTTTGAGATCTTCAGTATATTTCCTAAGATAAAAAGAGGAAAAGCTTTAGCTACAGAAATAAACAAAAATCTCACCTTGTTATGTTCATACTTGTATGGGATTTTGAGGG
>NW_009961504.1:0-457 GCF_000747805.2 Chaetura pelagica | reverse complement strand
CCAACCCCTAGGATTCTGTGATTCTGTAAAGCACTTGTAAGTGTAATCTTCAGGGGTGGTAGAAATCCATGCTAGAAATTAACAGTCAAGTAATTGGTGCATTTTGGCTGCCTTGTATTACTGAACTATTGAAGATTAGTGATGTATAATATACCCATCCTACAAGATGCATATTTAGCAGTTGTCCTAAATGTTAGGGTAGTATGCACATCTCCATTATTTTTGTCTTGAATATAGTTTAAAAGTTTTCCTTTAGACAGTTTCTCTGTCTTCATACTGTAGAGTCAAGTAGTGAAGTCTTCTTGGACAAAACTGCTTTAAAATAAGATGTTTTTAAGCCTGCACGTACTGAAAGATTGAGCCCTCTAGGAACAAAGCCCATTTCAGAAAAGAAAGGCCCCTTTGCACTTCTCCTCTCCTTCCTCTTTCAGCTTTCCATGGTGTCCTTTCCTTGCAG
>NW_009961503.1:0-458 GCF_000747805.2 Chaetura pelagica | reverse complement strand
CTGTTCAACCACAACCAGCCCCAGCCACCCCGCAGCCCCTACCAGGTGCCCACAAAGCCCAGGGGGCTGCAGGCAGCACAAGGGCTCATCCCATGCCCACACCCAGCAGCTGCCCCACTGCAACGCCCGGGCAGCCTGGGCTGCTCCAGCAACGGCGAGCTCCACGGACACTGCCCGCTCCTGGGCTCTGCATCCTCTCCAGGGCCTCATCAGCCCTGCCCTTTTCCAGAGCATCTCGGGGATGGCACCAGGGGACAAGAGGCTGTGCCTGGTGTCACGGGTGCTCCCAGCGCAGGAGGAGGGAGACGAGAGGTTGGGCATCAGGTCCAAGCTTAGGTGAGACCCAACTTGCACGCAAAGCCATGCGGGGTTGAAGACAGGCTCCCAGCCACCCACTCCCCTTCTGCCATCCCAGAGCCTGAGCAGACCTCTGGAAGTCTCCCTCCTCCTCCTCCTCC
>NW_009961502.1:0-458 GCF_000747805.2 Chaetura pelagica | reverse complement strand
CAGCTTGGGGACCCGTGCACAGAGCAGAGGGAAGCGCCTGTGACCTTTTGACACTGAACGCCTGGTGACAGCTTGAGTCCTGTGCCTCCTGCCCGGGCTGCAGCGGCCACAGCTGGTCTCTGGCCATAGTGCAGCCCGAGCTGCTCACCCTCACCCGCAGTTTGTGGACAGAAACGAGAGGCCCTTGGTCTTCAGGGGAGCAGCAGGTCCTTTCCCCGGGTACCTTCTTTTGCTTCTCCCCCTGCCCTCAGGTGCAGTGTCCTTCAGTGTTGGTCCATGCAGTCCCCTGGTGACTGCACCCACACCTTCAGTGCCTGAACTCCTGCCCTGTTAATTCCCATCCAGCAGGTGCTTTGTGCTCCATCCCAAATACAGGAAAATGGGATGTTTCCTGCCTCTTGCGCTTCCCTCTGTCACAGAATCCCCATGCTGTGGAGGAGGAATGGATGATGGACTGG
>NW_009961501.1:0-458 GCF_000747805.2 Chaetura pelagica | reverse complement strand
GGGGAGAGGGACATGGGGACAGCAGGGGACACGTTCCCCGAGGTCCCCAGGTGCCACCCCAAGGCGTGGTGACCCCCATGGGTGTCCCCAGCTTCCAAAGGAAGGTCGAGAGGTTCCTGGAGACCCCCAACGAGGTGACCCCTCCTGATGGTGCCACCAACCGCGCCATCTCCCTGGTCAACTGCTGCCCCCCTTTCAGGTGAGGTCCCCAAAATGTCCCCCCCTTTCCCAGGGTCCTTCTGGGTGTCCCCAAGGTCACCCCATTGTCCCCAACCCCCCTGGGTGGCAGGAGCTTTGCTGAACGTTTGGCCCAGTTTGGGCACCCGGAGAGTGAAGAACCACGACGGCAGGTCCAGGTGGCCCTGGACAAGGTGACGAGGATCTGCAACCAGGTCCTGACCCAGCAGCTCTTTGAGGACCTCAAGGTGGGTGGGAACCCTGGTTGGGGGGGGGGCAGG
>NW_009961500.1:0-458 GCF_000747805.2 Chaetura pelagica | reverse complement strand
AATTATTATAATAATATGAAAAATATCAAATGGCAATTCCAAACCTTACCTAAGTTCCACTTATAAAAAGCTTCGCTTTCTGTAATTGTGCTATTTCTCTAGCAGCACAGACTATTATTCTATCATCTGTTCATTGTAATGTGATTAAAGCACTGAAATATATGTAATCAGTAAAAAACATATTAGACACTCTTTTTACAGAATTGTGCTTATTAGTTCACCTTTTAGATACATTTGCTCATGTATCTCTGTGATACTTAATAATTCTGCATTCTGCTGCTGGCAGCTCTTCCTTGCTTGGTGCCACGTGAGAGCTGACTGGTAGTTTATCTGGTAGTAGTTTCCTGTCAAAGGATCTGTACTCCAAAATCTTTCACTGTCTGTGTGAGAGAAAGAAGATTTACTATTGCAGTTTGTTATCAACATCTTATACAAAATGTTATGAGAAAGTTTAACTT
>NW_009961499.1:0-457 GCF_000747805.2 Chaetura pelagica | reverse complement strand
AAACCTTTCATCATCTCTCTGCTTTCCAGGAGTTGTAGCTCTGCTCATTCTCCTGAATACAATTGCAAAGAATATCTAATGAACCAAAGTGAGAGGAGAACATACCAGCATATCAACCCACTTAATTTTTATAATGAACATGTTAAATTGAAGCACATGATTTGATTTTAATTAGTCAACACAATACATGTACGCACATGTTTTGGGGTAGAAGAATAAGCCTGCATGAAGTACATTTTTACAATCTTAAGGATATTCCTATCTGTAAAGAAATTCTTCCCATTAAAATCTATCACAATATTCCCACCAGCAATGGTTTTTTTGACAATCCAATGTATCCTGTGACACAGCATTTTCTCCAATATGGTTCAACCACAAGTAACAACGGGGACAAGCTCAAACAATTGGCTTCTCACCTCTGTTTTCCTCAAAGCTGATTGTATTCCCTACTACACCT
>NW_009961498.1:0-457 GCF_000747805.2 Chaetura pelagica | reverse complement strand
CTTTAATCAAATCAACACAAGGAAACTCCAGAGCAAATCCAAGTTCTTCATGTCACGTGTGGTCAAGATGTGCAGATCCTTCCCACAAGGTCTTGTGGGTGCAAAAAACTGCACAAGTCAACAGGACAGCAGGGGATGAAGAAAAATACTAAATATGTAAAAGCAACATGCAACTCAGAGGACCTTTGATGCACAAGTATTGGAGGCAAGGAGAGCACCTGGAGGAAAAATGTCATGTCTGTCCACTCTGTTCTCATACATACAGACCAAAATGCTTCAACTCCCCTGTAAGCACAGAGGAGACACCCAAACACCCATAAAGCAACTTGAAAATGGCCCTGCTTCTGTGATTTGAATCAGATTGACCCAAAGACTGTGCAAAATAACTCTGAAAGTTTGTTCCCTCTGACAATTCCCAGTTCAGACAGGCCAAGGGGGAATGGCTTTAAACTGGAAG
>NW_009961497.1:0-457 GCF_000747805.2 Chaetura pelagica | reverse complement strand
TTAGTTTTCTATGTAAGGAATGAAAACATGACAATGTAGCCAAGTGCTGGGGCCTGTAAATCAAATGCCTAATACATGTTGGAGTGACTGAGCACCACTGGGGTTCAAGTATAGCATGAAGCCAGTGCAAATGTCTGGAGAGGCAAAAATGCTGCTAGATGCAACATGCTAAGGGTTGCAGTGTGATAGATATTCTGATACAGAAATATGGCCTAATAAGAGCAGACAAAGCATGGCAACTTGGATTTCAGCACAGTGCTAAGGACTAGAATTTAAACTGAAAAGTTGTTGAAGAGTTTGTAGCTCATGCTAAAGTCTAGTCCCTTCCTTTTGCTGTGCTAGAAAATTCTGTAGTTGTTTTTTTGTTAGTATATCACTGACTATTTGTAACTCCTGGTAACACAGGATGTATTAGGGGTGCAAGTGGAGTGTTACAGATGTGAGTCTGCTTTAGTTT
>NW_009961496.1:0-457 GCF_000747805.2 Chaetura pelagica | reverse complement strand
CCCCCGAATTTCTCTTCTCATTATTTTAGTGGTGCTAACGTGGTAATAATTTACTCAAACTGGTGTTGGATGGAGCAGCTGGATCCCTGCCCTCCAGGGGACACCACAACCTGCCCAGGAGCTGCCTGGAGGACAGTGAGCAGACCAACAAGTCTCTAAATGAGAGCTGCCCCAGAGCTAGATCAGAAATGTGAGCTCTAGAAAGATGAGATGGCCCTCTGGGGCCAAAGTGCTGCTCTTCTGCTTTTGCAACCAGGCCCAGGGAAGTGCAGAGCTCATTTTCCAGAGGTGTTAGCCTTGGAACTGGAGGGGATGGTCCTTTCTCCATGATGCTCAGGGGACCACAGCAGCTGCCAACTGCAATCTAACCACATCCAGTCTGCAGTCAAGACAGCAGCAATGGAGATAATGCAGCTCCTGGGGGGCTGCCTGGACCTACTCTGACCTGCACTGCTGG
>NW_009961495.1:0-457 GCF_000747805.2 Chaetura pelagica | reverse complement strand
GGACACGGAAACACAGCCCAGCACCTCCCCAGGCATCGCCTGCTCCCCAAAGAGGCCTCACACACCTCAGAGCAAGGGCTACAGAGCCCCAACCTCCCTCCCAGCCTGAGTGGATCTCCTTTCCCGCACCTGCCAGTGACTCACTAATGAGAGTGCAGTGAGGCCTGATCCTCCTCACCTGAGCCTGCAGTCAGGCCCCAACACTCACTCACCTGGGCCTGGGGCCGTGCCAGACCTTGCTGTGTAGCTGGATCCTTTCCCCGGGGTTACAGGGCCGGGGGTCCCATCCAGACACGGTGAACCCCAGCCACCCCCTGTGTGCCCCAGCCGTGCGGGGATGCTGGGGTGTGCAGCTCAAGCATATTCCCATCCCAGGGAAGGAGCTTCAGGTGCTGCTATGCTCTTATTCCGTTGCCACTTTGGGGTATCCAGGGAAAATACATCTTCTCAGTGGAGA
>NW_009961494.1:0-456 GCF_000747805.2 Chaetura pelagica | reverse complement strand
TTTTTTTTGTGGCTGGAAAGGTCCACCTGGAAGGAGCAGGCTTTAAAAAGGTGGGTAGTGGTTTTGGATACCTGATTTAAGCTCTCATTGCTAACCAAGGACTCAGAAATACGGCCCATTTGGGTCTTTCTGGCTCATCTGATCCTTCTGGAGGTCGGGTTGATTCCTCCAGCTTTCCAAACGAAAATCCAAACCCATTTTTCAAACGCCACCTGTGGCTGGAGAATATGATGTCAGATTGAGCATGATAAAGTCCTCTTGAGCCACCTGCTGGATCTCTGGGGTAGAAGCAAATGCTTTCCTTAAAGCTAAAAGGAGAGGATGAAGAAATCAAAAAGCCAGAGTTTGGTTAGTGCCCTGTTTCAGTCCCCAGCCCTGGAGGGATTTCAAAGCTGTGTAGATGGTGCTGAGGGACATGGGGCAGTTGGTGGCCTTGGCAGGGCTGGGCTCATGGCT
>NW_009961493.1:0-457 GCF_000747805.2 Chaetura pelagica | reverse complement strand
CTGCTCCAAGCCCCATCCAACCTGGTCTTGAGTCTTTCTGTGAAGTTTTCTCTAATCAACATCAGGAAATTCCAGTGTGAACTGGAGCTGTGAGTAGGGGATCTCAGACCAGGGGCACAGGAGAGGAAGCAAACCCATAAGCTGAAGCACATGGTGGGGTGCAAAACCAAATCCATTCTAAGCTGGAGTGATTCTCACAACAGGATGCTAAGGAAAAAGATAAAGAATGTAAAATAAACTTTCTTCTTTGTATATAAATCAAGCCAGGGAAGTGCCAGAAGCAATGGAGCTTCTCTGGGCACCAGCAGAGCTCCAGGCTGCTCCTGCAGCCCAATATTCATCTCCTCTGTGTCCTTGCACCAGCCAGAGGGGCCATTTTCCCCATGTCCACCTGGTTTAGACACTCAGACCTCTGTGTTCTTAGGGAACCCTTCTGGCTGGGTCACAGCCAATCCAC
>NW_009961492.1:0-452 GCF_000747805.2 Chaetura pelagica | reverse complement strand
GCTGAACAGCCCCAACTCTCTCAGCCTGTGAGATATAAAAATATCCAACCATTTTTTATCCCTTCTCTCCTGGCAGCAACGGGCTAAAAGGATGGCACAAGCAAGACAGTACTTGCTGGAAAACAAGACATGTCAGTGTCAACAGTAAGTGGCAATGAGAGTAACTGGAACAGGCAAAGACTATGATTTCAAGACAGAAGTGCTGGATGGTCAAGTGGGGAAAAATGGAGCTTGTGCTTGCTTGGTGCCACAGCACAGCTGCATTTCAGCACCTTCAGTTCTTACTCATGTTAAGTCATGTTTAAGACTCAGGAGCTTAATGAATGCTTGATTCATTTTGTGTTGCATCCCAAATTTTAAAAATCCATGATGTCCATGATTGATTCCAGTTCTGACAGCACAGTGCTGGGCTGAAATCTGGGAAAAATTACCTTCTGGGAGCAAGGAAAAAA
>NW_009961491.1:0-457 GCF_000747805.2 Chaetura pelagica | reverse complement strand
TTTTTTTTTATTGTCTCCAATTCCCTGCCTTTTCCTTTCTACACTGTCTCTAGAAAGTAGCTGTTTGTGTTTATTCACTCTGATGTGCTTATTCATCTGAAGCGGGTATGACGAGAAGTGCTTCTCACACTTGTGTCAAAACAAGTACTCCATGTAGGCATACTGGCATTTTTTAGACAATCTATTAAGGAAAGAGAAAATGTGATAAAATAATTTTTTATCCTATATTACACCTACATAAATAGTCTTTTCTTGTCCATCAGGCATGCATGTCACCTTGTTGGATGAAGCTGTGATTTTGTTTGAGCCATTGGTCAGCAGAAAAATTCTTGGGAGTTAGAGGTCAAGTCTGACTTGGGCTATTTTCCTGACACATTATCCATGCAATAATCATTATTCTTATTCCAAATCATTAATCTTATTCCATGTTTGGCTCTTCTGTGTATGCACTGTCTTT
>NW_009961490.1:0-456 GCF_000747805.2 Chaetura pelagica | reverse complement strand
AGAGAAGAGAAGAGAGCAACACAAGTCTTGCAACAATTTTGCAAGGAAACTATTTAGAGACTATGCCCAACAGGGTGGAAACTCCTGAGGTTACAGAGGAACTGTATCCTGATTGAGTGCATATGTATACCATGACAAGTGTCATGGTAAAGGTGTATGAAACAGTTTGTACAAAGACAGTGTGACTAGAGAATATCTTGTACCATCCATCACATTAAGTCCTTCCAGTTCTAAATATTCTTTCTGCAGTTCCCTCCATCTTGCAAAACAAATAGCTGCATTTCCTTTCTTTGGTATTTATTTTCCACATTGCTTTTTCCTCAGATAATATGGTCTTTCCACGTGAAATGTCAGAAAAAAAATCATAGAATCATGGAATTGTTAAGATTGGAAAGGACCTCAAATATCATGAAGTTCCAACCCCGTTGCCATGAGCAGGGAACCCCACCACTAGAC
>NW_009961489.1:0-457 GCF_000747805.2 Chaetura pelagica | reverse complement strand
TTTGTGATGTGTGTAACTCCAGATAGGACTGTGTCTTAAAGGTTCCTAATGTTTAAGGTTTGAAAAGGAGTTAGATTAGGTTAAATTAAGGAGTCGGGTGACTTGCATAAATCATGGAAAGTGTCTTGGAAAGTATGTAGAAGTTTTGAGGGAAGGTACAGTTGTTAGCTGTGAAAGACAGTTAAGGTATTCTGTAGTGTATTAGTAGTGGTGGTTGAGATATTCCCACCTCCAGTCCTCACTGGATTCTGTGTAGTGAATGAAACTGGATGTTTTGTCACTGTCCAATTCAGTAAATTCTACAGTATTAAATAGTCATTATCATAAGGTGGAACCATGACCACTGTGGCCCTAGCATGCTGTTTGAGAAGAGTCTGTAAACACTGCACTCCTGTCTAGCGCTGCTGAAGCAATAATATGTTGTAAAATTTCATGTGTTTTCTTAAACTCTGAATGT
>NW_009961488.1:0-456 GCF_000747805.2 Chaetura pelagica | reverse complement strand
GCAGGAACCTGCTTCCACCTTCCCTCATCTTGCTTGCTATTACTAGACTGGTAGCAGGAGGGATGAGGATTCTTTTTTTCTTCCTGCGTCTCTTGACGTTCCTACCTAGGGCTAGATCATCACACTCCCTGCACAGACTCATGCCTTTGGAAGCCAGCAGGGCTGCACTGGTTGACCCTCTGGGGAACATCCAATCCTGATTTCTGCTGCTTTCTTCACAGATAAAATCTTGTCACAACCCTATTGCCCAGTCACATTTTGTCATATCATTTGCATTCCTCTTCATGAAATAGAAACATGAGTTATTTTGCTCAGCCTCAATCAAGCTACACTAAAAGCCTGGGGCAGGACATTTTGCCCCAATTCCCTATTAATGAGTGTAAATAATTACTACCAAATCTTCAATGAAATAGCATATCTCTATTCTATTACTAGAACAGTAAAATACCAGCATCA
>NW_009961487.1:0-456 GCF_000747805.2 Chaetura pelagica | reverse complement strand
ATTACATAAGCCTTTATACCACATCAAAGCACATGCACCACAGAGACAGATTTATTAAACACACATTACCAAAATCTTGATGATCTTAGAATTTCTTTGAACTTAGAAACTTTTCAGTATCTCAGCACCACCAGAATATGAAAAACAATGCTTTCTTAAGCAAGTAAACAAGAACTCTGCTTCTTTTGAGCATTTACAACCACTCTGTGTCTATATTAAAACAAATAACTGAGAATAATACCAGGAAAACAAGATCAAAATTATTATTGTGCATTCTTTTGAAATTAAAAAAAGAAACCAGAAGAAGGAAGATGTTCAGGGGAAGAATGATAATTCCATAGAGTTTTCAGCCACATCTATCAACAAAGGGACAATGCCCAATTTAACAAGAAGCTAAAGGTTAAAACCAATATTTTTAACTTCTGTAACACAGCATAATCCTTATAAAAATAACAC
>NW_009961486.1:0-456 GCF_000747805.2 Chaetura pelagica | reverse complement strand
AATTCTTCCTAATGTCCAATCTGAACCTCCCTTTCCACAGCTTCAGGCCATTATTAGGGAGAAGGACTAGGGAGAGGAAGAGGAGGGGGAAGAAGGGTCCAGAAAACATTGCAGTCTTGAGGTGCCTGAGCACATCTGTTTGTAAACCACTTGGCAAACGTGTATAAAGTGCTACTATTCCTGTTGAGGTGCTCAAGGGAAAAGGGGTGGCCCTTGGGAGCTGCAAGGGGCTGGATCACTTCCACCTCAGATGTTACTGACAGGGACTGAAAATCACCCCTTGACCCAAACCATTTTCCCTGCAGCCCTTGAACTTGGAGGAGTAGTGAATCCCTTGTTCCCAAAGGGACCTCAATCATGGAAAGAAGAAATGTCCTATGGGACAGCACTTCAGAGAGGAATCAATGGCTGTTATAACAACAATGAAGTTGTATTTACAAATACAAATACAAATAC
>NW_009961485.1:0-456 GCF_000747805.2 Chaetura pelagica | reverse complement strand
GGAGCAGGTTTGCTGGCAGAACTTGTGACCCATGGGAGACCCAGGCTGGAGCAGTTTTCTCTTATTAGCCTACTGTAATTCTATTGGTAATAAATTCAACAGGTTTCCCTAAATCAAGTCTTGTTTGTCCCTGATGGTAACTGGTGAGTGATCTCCTTGTCCCTGTCTTGACCCATGAGTCTGTCGTTCTATTTTCTCAACCCTGTTCTCGTGAGGAGGGAAGTGATACTGCAGCTTTGGTGAGCAGCTGGTGTCCAGACTTGGTCAATGCACCACATGGTAATACAAAGTTTAATGTTAATACTATATATTTTGATGCTGTTTTCACTGCCACATTGTTTATTAGCTAATTGTTCATATACTGATGTCTTCCTTTTACAGACTTGGTTTCAGAAAACATGCAAGGTAGCTTGTCAGTAGAAAGCTTCTTCACAGAATCACAGAATGTTAGGGGTT
>NW_009961484.1:0-456 GCF_000747805.2 Chaetura pelagica | reverse complement strand
ATTTGCCCTTGGTGAAGCCATGTTGGCTGTCCTCAATCACCTTTTTGTTTTTCATGTGCTTTAGCAGGGCCATCAGGAGGAACTGCTTTATAACCTTGCTGGGCATACAGGTGAGACTGACTGGTCTATAGATCCCTGGGTCTTCCTTTTTTTTCCCTTCTTGAAAGTAGGGCGTATGTTTCCCATTTTCCAGTCAGTGGGCACTTTGCCAAACTGCTAAGACTTTTCAAATCTGACGGACAGAGGCATTGCAACTTCATTGACCAGTTTCTTCAGGAGCCATGGATGAATCCCATAAGATCCCATGGACTTTTGCACCTTCAGGTCCTCCAGATGGTCACAAACCTACTCTTCTCCCACAATGAGGACATCTTGCTCTTTACAGTCCATGCCTTTGCCTTCTCTAACTGGTTTGACCAGACCCTTTGCCTGTGAAGACTGAGGCAAAGTAGTCAT
>NW_009961483.1:0-456 GCF_000747805.2 Chaetura pelagica | reverse complement strand
CAGCCAGGGAGAGGAGGAGACAAAGCAGCACAGCAACAACCAGCTGGGAAGGCAAAAGTCCTGAGGCTGCAGCGAGGCACAAGCCAGGGCTGCAGCCCAAAGGTTCCCCCTCCTATGGCACGTTGGGAGGCTCAGAGCTGGGCAGAGCAGGGACACCCTCCAACGGGCACCCAAGGGTGAGGACAGCTTGGTTGCAGCACGGGGACAGGGGAGCTTTTGGAGGCAGGGCTGGGAAGCCAGCAGCCACCAGGTGGAGATCTGCAAGGACAGTCTCTGCAAGGCAGCCCGGCCCAGCAAGATCAGGCGGCAGCTTTGGCAGGGCCTGCAGAGGGGCTGCAAGGTTGGGTCTGCATCTGGGGGGAGAAGACAAGAGCAGCTGCCTGTGGAGACCACGGGTGGGTTGAGCACGGAGGTGCGTGGATCCTTGGGGCTCAGCAGGGCCCACAGTTGCCATTG
>NW_009961482.1:0-456 GCF_000747805.2 Chaetura pelagica | reverse complement strand
GACTGCCATGACTTCTCAAATATGATGGAAATTGACTTTGCAGCTTTATCCTCCAGTTCCCTCAGGATCTGTGCACGGATCTTGTCAGATCCTATGGACTTGTGCACTTTCAGATTCTTTAGGTGGTCCGCGACCTTCCTTTTCTCTTTTAGCAGGGCGAATATTCTTTCTCCCAGTCCTTGCCTTTGCCTTCTTCAACTTGGATCCTGTGGCCACAACCCTTGCCAGTGATGATTGAAGTAAAAAAAGTTGTTGTTACCCCAAAGTTTTCCGTATCCCATGTAACCAGGTGTCCTGTTTCCTTCTACAGAAAGCACACATTTTGTCTAGTCTTCCTTTTATCACTTATGTACCTGTAAAAGCTTTTCTTGTTACCCTTGATGACCCTGGCAATGGGGGTTATTTTTCCCCTTTCCAGTCAGTGCGAACTTCACCAGACTGCCATGATTTCTCAAA
>NW_009961481.1:0-456 GCF_000747805.2 Chaetura pelagica | reverse complement strand
CAGAGACAGGCAGAACAGCAGAGAGAGAGACAGCTGGCTGCAGAGAGAGAGCTGGAGAGGAAGAGGGAACAGGCGAGGAAGAAGGAACAGGAGAGGATCCAGGCAGAAAGGTAAGACAGTATCCATTTCTGTGCTAAATTCTGTGCTGAGACTTTGGAAAGATGCAGGAACTGAGGACAGCAGTGAAAGGCCCAAGCAGCAAAGAGCTACTTTGTGCTGTCACCAGAACTCAGGACCATCATGGCTACTGAGCTGCCAAGAGGAAATTCTGGGCTTGATAACATGGGAAGGATGGTGGGAACACTCTGGAAAGCTGTGAGATGGGGGGGTTGCAGCAAGAGCTGGCTGGGAAGGTTCCGCTGCCTGGTGTGGAGGGTGATGGTCTGTTGCTCTGGTTCTCAGGCTGCGTGACCAGCAGGAGAAGGCTGCTTGCCAGCAGAAGGAAGCACTGGCTAA
>NW_009961480.1:0-456 GCF_000747805.2 Chaetura pelagica | reverse complement strand
CATCTTCAACTAGATGAGGTTGCTCAGAGCCACATCCAAACTGACCTTGTTTCCAGGGATGGTCTATTTACCACTTTTCTGGGCAACTTGTTCAAGTGTTTCATCACCTTCATAGTGAAAAATTTATTCCTAATTCTCATCTAAATTGACACACTTCTCATTTAAAAACATGACCCCTTTTCCTGTCACTACAGGCCTTGCTAAAAACTTTATCCCCATCTTTCTCATAGGCCCCATCCAAGCATAGAAAGGCAGCAATAAGATCCTTTTCTTCTTCAGACTGAACACCAACCCTCTCAACCTGTTCAAATAGGAGTGTTGTTTCAGCCCTCTGATCATCTTCATGGACTCTGGACTAGGTAAAACAGCTCCCTGTTCTTCTTGTGCTGAGGACTCCAGAATCAGACACAGTACTCAAGGTGGATTCTCACAAGAGTGGAGTAGAGGGGGAGAATA
>NW_009961479.1:0-455 GCF_000747805.2 Chaetura pelagica | reverse complement strand
TGACTACAGGAATTAGTAAGCTCTTCTGCCCTTTAACTTTCTGCTCCTTTATATTAAAACAAATTCACACTTATGCCAAACAAAAACCACTTGCTTGTCTACCAGCTTCTTTCAAGGTGAAATCTAAGTTGAATAGGAGAGAGTCTGAAAAACTAGCCTTTCTTCTGCAGTGCTTGAAATTCTGTTAGAGAAAGGAAGAGTGAAAAAGGAAAGAGCAAGGTAGGAAATGAAAGAAGAAAGCAGGAAATAGCCCATCCACATGTGTTTTAGGCCTCAATTGATAAAAAGCTTACTCTAGCTTCTAGATTAATGTTTCTTATAATGTCTCAGTTTCTACAAACTCTGGAGCTATGGCACATCATGTTGATTAATACCTACTCACACAATTCAGCAGTAAAAATTCCTTTGTAACATAGTAATTAGAATTTAATAAAAGACTGTGTAGTTCCACTTAA
>NW_009961478.1:0-456 GCF_000747805.2 Chaetura pelagica | reverse complement strand
AAAAGAGGAAGAGACTTACTATTTGTGCACAGAAACCTTTCTAAATGCATAATACTGTTTTCCTGTAGTTGTTACACATCTAGTACTCTTTGGATAAATGGAAGTATTAGTGCAGGAAAAACAGTAGAAGCAGGTAATTTATCATGTATCCTTTATACTTCAAACTAGTGCTAAAAATACATAAGCTGACTTTAGAAAGATACAGATTTACTCTATAAGATCTAGTGAGGCCTTTTGGAATATTCCTAACTGAAATACAAGGCAAGACATCTCAATCCTTCGTCCAGTTCCATTTTCTTCATACACCACCAGATGCAAGGTAAATTGAGTTTACCAGGCTTGCAAATGGAGTATAGAAACAACACATCACAGTTCCTAAGGAAATAGCGAATAATTTTAGGGAGGTTGTTGACACCTCCTCCCTGGAGATGTTCAAAGCCAGGTTGGATGAGGCTT
>NW_009961477.1:0-455 GCF_000747805.2 Chaetura pelagica | reverse complement strand
AGAGTCTTTTACCCATGTTACTTTTGCAACAGCTTGCCTTGCAAATTTAAGCAAGTACATCAGTAACTCTTAATCAAGTACCATAATGGTGTTTCTCCAGTCAAATCACTCTCCTTCTCCCACCTCTTCTTGGTTTTTTTTGGTAGCACAGGCCTAACAATGAGGAGTTCACCTGTAAAAAAATAGGTAAACTTGGTTTCTCAACACTCTCCAGGAAATGGAAACTTTTCTCTCTACAGATGTCTGTCTATGGGTTTGCTCTGGGACTTTATGTTCATCTGTTCTAGCATAGCAGCAAGGGGACTTGTTGAAATTTGATTCAAGTGATGTTTCTTGATGAGGATGGGAGCTACATGTTTGCAAGCTGCCTTGCTTTTTTGCTTCTAATGAGAAATAATGAGATCTAGAGTTTTGTGGGTTGTTTTGTTAGCTGTTTCGTTTTGTGTTTTTTTTTT
>NW_009961476.1:0-455 GCF_000747805.2 Chaetura pelagica | reverse complement strand
GCTTCTCTCTTTGAATTCTAAATGCACTTCAGTTCCTTCATGTGACATTCACAACAAAAACCAGTACCAATGCTTACCTAAAACTTTACAGCTTGGACATGTGTGAATAGCCAGTTCAGATACAAAAGACGACTTGGAGGATGTCAAAAGAGGTTCCTTACTGACAGTTAAGACCCCAGCATGTATCTAAACATGGAACATTAGCAGTGTTAGATACCAGCCTCTCTCTGGGCTATATGGGAAGAATTTAATTAATGATGTTATTCAGTAAAGTTTTAGTGGAGCATTTCCTTTGATTGATGCTCTTAAATTCAGAACAATGTTTTATGTAGTATGCAAATTACTGTGGTAATCAGTAACCATAGCAAATTGTAATCACTAAAATCAGTGTTATGAAGGGCAGGAATGTAGTTGGAAGACAGTTCTCAACCAAAGTTTGTGGTTGGTTTTTTTTT
>NW_009961475.1:0-454 GCF_000747805.2 Chaetura pelagica | reverse complement strand
GGGGAAAAGATAAGGCAAAGATGATATATTATTGTATAAAAGTATGGGGAGGACAAGAAATAAGCCCATCAATTATGTGGCCAAAGTATGGGTCTTATGAGGATTATGTCCAACAGAAATTAAATTTATGGGTTAACTCAAAACCATCTAGTAGTTTGGAGGAAAGGGATTATGCTGCCGTATGGGTTACACACCCTGAGGCAAGGATTTTCAAATTATCAGGGGGTCAGATTAAGAAGCGAAAAGAGGACGAGGTTCCTTTAGGACCCCCACCTTATGTACCAATTCCCACAGCTCCACCCGGTGGGTCAGATTCTGAACTGGAGGAACAGAGACCGCTCACTAGGAGCCAGGCCACACGGGGTCAACTTTATCCTCTAAGAGAAATGCCCATGGGAGGACCAAACCCCCAAATGGGGTTCATAACAGTTCCCCTTAATTCGGGAGACGTAAG
>NW_009961474.1:0-454 GCF_000747805.2 Chaetura pelagica | reverse complement strand
AGGTTTTGAATGTCTCCAGCAAAGGAGACTAAAACCCCATTTTATGTTTATTGTAGCAGAGTCTGGTGTTCAAAGCAAATGTTTCTTACTCTTCTGTTGCTGTGAAACTATGTAAAAGTGGATGTTAGTGTACCAGGTTACTTACAGGATTATTTTCAAATATCTTTCAATATAAAAAGACGAACATTTTAGAATCTTTCTAGCAAAGGCTTAAGTATGTGTACATTGTTGTAAGAGCATGTCTGTATCCACAGTGTCTGTCTAGTAATATTTTGTCACTGTGGACAAAGTTCTTAAGTTATGCCTTAGAGATAAAGGGAAGCTTGGCTGAAAAGCTCTGCACTGAGAAGTCTTTCAGTACAAGTTTTGGTATGGTTCATTTCAGTAAAGATAGACATATGTAATAGTAGTTAATGGCTTTTTGATGTGGGGGAGTAAAACAGATTTTTTTTTT
>NW_009961473.1:0-455 GCF_000747805.2 Chaetura pelagica | reverse complement strand
TGCCAGGATCCTGGGCTCTCACCAGGGCACCACCTTCCCTTCCCAGTCCAGGAAGGTGCCGGTGTCCTTCTCGGAGAGGGAGGAGAGCACCTTCAGCATCCCTCGCACGCTCTCGTCCACCGTCAAGGGGGGCTGCGGGGCAGAGGGGAGAGGCAGCCCCTGGGTCAGGCCTGGAAGGGGCTGCCCTGGAGCAGATCATTGCTGGGGGTTTGGGATTTTCTGCTGTGAGTGAGGAGAGGCCAACACAGGGCAAGGAGAGGTCCTCGCCTCTGTTTTTGTTCCCTCAGACCCACCTGACAAAGTGCCTTCCCAGAGACCAACATCCCTGGGTTCTTCAACCCACAGGAAGCTTGGCATTCCCAAATAAAGAGGTTCTTCCAGACCCTGGCCAAGAGGAGACTCTTACCTTCAGTGACCCGGCGCCGCCCATGTCGGTCTGTACCCAGCCGGGGTGC
>NW_009961472.1:0-455 GCF_000747805.2 Chaetura pelagica | reverse complement strand
ATTTTAAGATGACAGAAGGTAAGTTTGGTTCGGTTTTACTACAGGTAAGGACCTACTTAGGAGGTCCTGCAATGATGGAGACTTACACTGTGCCTATTTCTCTTTCTGTTGAATGTTGTTACTCTCACTGATGACCAGTAAATGAACTTTTTGGCTAATTGCAATGCAGGAGAGTGTCCCCTTCTGTACTTTGTTTTTAACATTTAGTGACACACACTATGTTGTTCTGTGTTACTCTTGCTCAATGCTCTAAGCATTTAAACAGCTTCTAGGTTTATTGTGTCCTTATGTAGCAAACACTCCTGAACTGACATTAAATATAGGTGGTTTCTCTAATACACACTTAAATGCTGGAAGTGAAGTTTTGCATGAGCTGATGAGAAGAGGCAATTGCTGCTTTGATTTAATGGGTACTGATTAGCCTAAAAATATTCACTTAGAATAAAAGTAAATGG
>NW_009961471.1:0-455 GCF_000747805.2 Chaetura pelagica | reverse complement strand
TGTTTAAAGCCAGTAGCAGCAATGGCTCCTGGCCTGTTCCAGAGGTAATGAACACAGCAGCTCTAGAGAATCTGACCATGCCCACTGTGGTTTTGCATCCTAAAAAATGTCAGTTATTGTATATGTAAACAAATAATTTCACAATCCAAAGTTGTTGTAAAGCAATATAAATTGCAAAACCAGATGGCTTCCTCCTTTACAGTGAAGGAAGATAACCTGGGGCAAAAGAGGTGAATTCTGCTTTGCTGTGATTATGTCTAATAATAAGAGGAGACAGGCAAAATGTTTTTACAGCCCCTGATAGGTTTCCATTTTCTGTCATCCCATGTAAGTCGTTGGGATCAACAGAACTTGAACATCAATCTTGGTCTTTTTTTAAGGAATTCAGGTAAGCCTAGAATGTTTAAAAGCACACTTGAGGAGGCAGACACTAAAGAGGGGAAGGAGGGGAAGCT
>NW_009961470.1:0-455 GCF_000747805.2 Chaetura pelagica | reverse complement strand
AGGTGCAGCAGGCAAGGGCAGTGTGCTAACCGCCTGTGAAATCCCTTCCAGCACGGGTCTGGGCAGCATAACAGGTACAAGAACCTACAAAATGTCACAATTTCACAAGAGCAAGTTTCAAGAACCTGCATGTTCCCTTGAGGCTTGCAATTCTAAAATACTTGAAATGTGTTTGCATTGTGTTGATCCTCTCCATTTTCACAGCAGGGAAACCTGTCAGCAACTTGCTGAGGGGGCAGCCAGAAGGTGGGGGGGGAGTGTGCTGGAAATGCTAGGGAACCGCCTGCCCTCTTCATCAGCTGGATACACAACAGCACATCAAGCCAAGGCACAGCTCAGCCGGGCTTTCTCTCAAGACAAGACACAGCTTTAGTGTTAAGCACCTAAACACACGGGTATTTCAAGAGAGCCTTGGCTGCACCATCTCAGCTCTCAGCTTCTCCCTTTCAGGCAAT
>NW_009961469.1:0-455 GCF_000747805.2 Chaetura pelagica | reverse complement strand
TAAAAAAAGCCAATAAAAGTGGAGAAATAAGGTTATATTATTATGCCCAGAATAAAGAGTTAACATCTAAATCTTATTTTAACTTTTAAATTCTGTTTCCCACACTATATATATGCCATGCTATGTCTGTGTTGGATCCAGAAAGACGTATTGCAGGCTTGCAATATCTGTTGAATATGTGACCAGCAGCACAAGCAGCTTATATGAAAAGCTTATTAACTATGTTGGTTTGGAATATTGTTCAGGATCCAAGTTCTAGGTGTCATCTTCTAGAAACTGCATGTGGCCTTGATTCATTTTCTGTTTGCCATGTGGCTGCTTCCAACTAGCTCAGTCATGGACATAATTGTGGAGATCAGCACAAAAAGCCTGAAGCTCATCTTCCAGCTTCAATACATTTCTAGTCTTCTGGTCTGAGCCCTGTGGAACAGGGGTATGTGGGACCTCTTTTTTTT
>NW_009961468.1:0-454 GCF_000747805.2 Chaetura pelagica | reverse complement strand
GAGACTTTTGGACATAAGAAAGAAGGCTACGGAATTGATCTGTATCTCTCCATTGAGTCAGTGCAGACCTCATCATGTCTTTGTCTTGTCCTGGGGCTGCTCACACATCTACCTACTTTACTTAGGTTATCTGGAGATGAACAACTTTTCAGCTCAGAGGAGGGGGAGTGCAAAGTGTCAAAGTGCCCTTTCCCAAGCCTGTTTCCCTCTTGACACAGACAGTAATTTGTTCCCTGTAACCTCATCTTTTCATACTTTTCAGCTAGGATTAATTTAATTGATAACAGAATGGGACTGCAGGCATTTGACGATCAAAGTAAAAGTAAATTTCCTGCATGTTGCTATTCTGAGGGTATTTTGTTCTTCTGCTTCTGCCTTGCACATAGGCTATGCTGAAGAGTTTCTTGGCAGAATTTCTCAAGGAGTAAAGCAGACTGCAACAAACTTTGTGGAT
>NW_009961467.1:0-454 GCF_000747805.2 Chaetura pelagica | reverse complement strand
TTTAAGTTGGACATGAATAGTGGCATAGTCAGGTTGGGTGAGTTGGAAACAGCAGAAAAACTTCACATTGAAGATGCAGTTATAAAACAGAAATAGCAACTTTAGAGTAAGACCTGGACAGTACCCTCCTGAATTTTGTTTGTCACAGCTAAGTAATTAATCTCTGGAGCATCAGAAGGCCCTAGCTTTTTCTTAGAGGGTATGATGTAACCAGTGGTGTTATCCCAGTGACTTTGTAAAAGATAACAAATGTCCTGCCTACTGAGTTTAATTTTAAATTTTAATTGTTTATTCCATTATTGTAAAAATACTAAATTCATCCTTTAACAGTCAAAATAGTTATGAAGTAGTTATACAAAGATGAATGTGAACTGTATTTCTTGTCTGTTGTTACCAGACTGCAGCAACAGACTTCTTTGTTGTTCATAGAACTGTTTGGGTTGGAAGGGACCTT
>NW_009961466.1:0-454 GCF_000747805.2 Chaetura pelagica | reverse complement strand
CTTCAGGCTGAACAGTCCCAGCTCTCTCAGCTTCTCCTCATACAACAGATGCACCAGTCACTGTCACCTTTGTGGTCCTTCCCTGGACTCGCTCCAGGATGTCGATGTCTCTCTTGCCCTGGTGAGTCCAGCCCTGGTCCCAGCATTCCAGGTGTGTCTCATCAGTGCTGAGCAGAGGGGAAGGACTGTCTCACTTGACCTGCTGCGAGCACTTTGCCTAATGAAGCCCAGCATACCATCAACCACCTTTGCAGCAAGGAAGGGCACACTGCTCATTCACATCCGACCTGGTGTCCACCAGGAGCCCCAGAGCCTTTTTTGCAAAGCTGCTTTCCAGCCGTGTGGCCCCCAGCACATACTGGTGCGTGGAGTTGTTCCTCTCTGGTTGCAGGACTGGGCAGTTCCCTTTGTTGAACTTCACAGGGTTCCTGTCAGCCTGTTTCTCCAGCCTGTC
>NW_009961465.1:0-454 GCF_000747805.2 Chaetura pelagica | reverse complement strand
AAAGATCAGGGTGATGTTTGAAACCAGTATTGTGGGAGGGAAGAATCTCCATTCACTTAGCCAGGAGCACAGGGGTATGTCCTAAAGTCACTAACTGTCATAATTGCGGCTCAAGACACCATTAATGTGATGTCTCAGAAAAGCCACTCAACATTTTTCAGTCTCCACATCTGATTCAAAATAATGAATCATCAAGGAACTGGATTTAACTTTACACATCATCCTTTTAGCTGTTCTGGAATAGTATGAGGGGTGAAGGGGTTGAAGAATCATCAAAATACTCTGCAAAAATGTTTAAAATTAGTATATACAGTGGCTCTACAGAAAATTATTTCTTTTCTACTATGGAGATGTATGGAAAAGTGACAAGAGTAATTTTAATATGTTGGTTGAAATCTCAGCTCTGTGATTTTCATCTCTCAGCTCAAATCCTATCAGACAAATGCTGTTATCC
>NW_009961464.1:0-454 GCF_000747805.2 Chaetura pelagica | reverse complement strand
GTGTGTGTGTGTGTGTGTGGTCCTGGCCTGGTGTCACTACCCTTAAACCTGCTAAAGGAAAGGCTGTTCCTGTCAGGAGATGAGCACTTGAGTTAGACCCCCATGTCTGTGTGTGTGTGTGACTGAAATGAGACAAGCTTGGCAGACCAGACCTGTGACAAACACACAGAATGATGGCTTTGGGTCCTGTTTTGCCTTCATTGCAAGGTAGCAAGAACTAGAGGTGCTTAAAGAGGTCTTCATGTTTTGTAAGAGCTGCTGGTGTTCATTAGCCAAATCAGTGCTCATCAGCACAGCATTTTGCAGATGACCTTGGCCACTTATTTTAAGTACACTTGGAGAAAGAAAAATGACTGCAGAACATCTTGATAGTAAAGACTGAGCTCTTACCTAATGCCCTTCATCAGATGGTGTCCCTGCCTGGCTGGCTTTCACTCTGAATCACAGGAGGTGT
>NW_009961463.1:0-454 GCF_000747805.2 Chaetura pelagica | reverse complement strand
TTGTTCTAACTGTTCACCCAAAGGTGCATCTCTGAAGTGTGCATTGAACCTGAGCTGTTGTGTGGCCTGGGGAGGAATGGTCTGGCAGTACAGCAGTGTCAGTTCAGTATCAGCTGCAGTGTGCCACGTGGTCAGCTGCAAAGTCTGTGTCCTTTTGCAGGATGAAGTTCTTTTCCCTGCTGGGAGAAGTTTAATTTTTCCATGGATGTCCTGAAAGTGGATCTTGGCCAGAGCCAAAGCCGACTGTGACAGTGCTGCAGGCACTAAAGAGTTGGGTAAATGAGTTATCTGTCTCTCCACTGGAATGGAAGCCATGAAGACAAAATACATGTCCTCACACACAAGTCCTTTATTTGTCATCCCTGGCTTTACATGTATGTGCCAACTAATTGACCAGAGTGCTGAGCTCTTTCATTCCCTCAACCTTGGAATCTCACAGAATCACACAGAATCC
>NW_009961462.1:0-453 GCF_000747805.2 Chaetura pelagica | reverse complement strand
TTTTTTTTTAATTTTCCAATTGAAAATACCAGTGTCAGTGCTTCATCAGAGATGTCCTTTAGCTCACAATAACTTTTCTACAAGTCAATCTCACATGTCTTTAAAAGCATGTCAGCTTTGAAACCACAGTCCAGATAAGAATAGACTGAAACATCCAACAAGCATAATCCGATATACAGCATTTAGACAAACTTCAAACAGAAGTAAATCTCCTTCACTTTTGACCTGTACTTCATCCCCAGTCACACAGAAGGAAAAGGAGAATTCCATGAAATAAGTCAAATACAGAACTGTGTACCAAGACAAATAATAACTGATACTACTATTATCTAAGGCAACAGGCACTACAAAAGGAACAGTTTAGAGAAGGACACAAAACCTGCTGCTTCAAGCTTTAAATTGGTTTGGTTTTGGGTTTGTTTGTTTGTTTATGGGGTTTGTTTTGTTTTGTTT
>NW_009961461.1:0-454 GCF_000747805.2 Chaetura pelagica | reverse complement strand
AAAGAGGAGAATTCTAAGAGCAGTGCAGAACTATCCATTATGTAAGAAAAAGCCAGCAGCCTGGCTTCAGAAGAGATTTCATCCCCTTCTTCCATTCCCTGATTATACTGCTGTCTTCTGCTGCTCTTCATCAACAGATCCATGGTGCAGAAGAGTGTCCCTCTTTACATCCCTTCCATTTTTAATTGTGGCATAAAATGGCTTTGAAAAAGTGAGCATAGTATCCCTTACATTAAAACTCTAAATATAATAGTTTCTATTTACATAACTTGCATACTATATCATTTTCCTTCAGTCACAACATTGTAATTAAGTTCTATTAGGAAAAGGTGATCCTTGAAGACTTATCATTTATCACTCCAGTCAATTACTGACAAAAAATGCACCTTCATATCTCTTTCACCTTATAATGATTAAAAGTATTTAGGTATTTTAGCAAAATAAACATGTTGAT
>NW_009961460.1:0-454 GCF_000747805.2 Chaetura pelagica | reverse complement strand
GGATCCAAGGGTTGAGGTTCTACAGAAAGATAGGGAGGTGGATGCATTGGTTGAGGGACGTGGAGGGATTGGAGCCGTGGATTGAGGTTCTACAGAAGGATCTAGGGATGGATCCAAGGGTTGAGGTTCTAGAGAAAGATCTAGAAATGGGTCCATGGGTTGAGTGATCTAGAGGGGTTGGATCCATGGGTTGATTTTCTCCAGAAGGATCTGGAGAAGCTGGAGCCATGAGTTGAGCTGGGTGATGGTTGGTGAGGTTGGGCTCATGGAGTTGGGTGGTGGTTGGTGGGGTTGGGTGGTGGTTGGAAGAGTTGAGTGGTGATTGGTGGAGTTGGATGATGGTTGGTGGAATCAGGTGATGGTGGGATTGGGTGGTGATTGGTGGATGATGGTTGGTGGGGTGGGGTGGTGGTTGGTGGGGTGGGGTGATGGTTGGTGGGGTTGGGTGATGGTT
>NW_009961459.1:0-453 GCF_000747805.2 Chaetura pelagica | reverse complement strand
GTGGTGCCCAAAATTGCACACAGTACTCAGGCTGAGGTCTCACCCGTGCAGAGCAGAGCAGAATATGTATTAAAAATATTGCTCTTAAAAGATTGGGAGCTAGCCTAGGGGTGCATCTTTATACATGTTCTGCTTTGGAAACAATCTTGGAGCATTTGACACTGAAGAAACCCACCATGCTTAGTTTAGCCCTTTACTGATCTCCTTAGCAATGAGGGTAACAAGGTATGCTGCATTTGAGAATGCCTCAACCCAGAATATTTTGACTGAAAAAAACCAAAATATTTATTGGCATACATCCACTAGGCAACAAAATTCCAGTTTACATGACCACAGGTTTGGATTAAATTGAGGGCAGGAAAAATAGAAATGGTATAAGACATCATAGTGATACTGCCTTTAAGTCAGAAAGTCTTGGTTCAATTGCAACAGCTTTCTAGAACTTCAGCTCTA
>NW_009961458.1:0-453 GCF_000747805.2 Chaetura pelagica | reverse complement strand
GCACAAGGGGGGGTGAGGAGCAGCCTGGTTATCCAAAGTGAGTGAAGGTCAAAACTGCCTGAGGAGTTGGTGGCTCATCCAGGAGCCACAGGGTCTTCATTGCCCAATAAATAGCAATCTGGCCCAGAGAGGTTCTCTTCTAAATCATAACACAGCACTCTCCCCACCCCCCCAAGCCAAGTTCCAGGCCCTCTCTAAGGATACCTTCTTACCAGTTCTCTATATCATGACAAGAAGATCGAAACCCCAGCACAGGATGAGAGGTCAATCCAAGAGAGATTTTGGAAGAGGAGAAATAAGGCGCTTCACACTCACCTGTTTCCCAAGGAGAAGGAGGATAGTGAAGGTGATGAGAGAGCAGGGACTTGGGCTGCCTTTTATACCCACCCTTCATTGCCGCAGGACCAGAGGCACCCTTGGCAGAGGTAACAATTTCCTGACAAGCTCATCTTC
>NW_009961457.1:0-453 GCF_000747805.2 Chaetura pelagica | reverse complement strand
TGGAAAACTTCTCCTGTATGTGTGTTAACTCAGTGCAGTTGTGTGAAAAATATCCAGGGTGATGATGAGTACAGCTTGAAATTACTGTACCTGCACACTGTAATTATGGAATGAGTGTTAATAGAACTGGGTCATTTCAAGGAGATCTTTCTCTTGGCTTAGACTTGAGTCTGTTGCTGAAGGGACCCTCCTGTGATCAACCAGCAACCATTCAGTATTGTGGTGTCAGCAAAGTAGGAAGAGTAAAATGCAAGTGTAACCTGAGGGCACTTGGGCCAGAATCAGGTTGAAATTGTGTGAACTTTTGTGAATACTACTCCAGATTACCTGGAACTTGTATTAGAATGAATAGAAAGAAGGAGTTTTAAAAAGGAAGGATCTTCTGGAGGCATAGTTCAAATAACAGTAATTTTTAAAAAGAAGTAAAATAAAGGATGTGGCAACTTGTTTTTT
>NW_009961456.1:0-453 GCF_000747805.2 Chaetura pelagica | reverse complement strand
ATGTTCTCTGTAAATAATATTTTCTGTTTATTGTCTCTGCATATTAACTATCACTTTCAGTAGATACTAAAAGGTCCTTAAACAATCATTCCACTTAAACAGAATTTAATTACTACCTCATAATACATTGTACAAACAAGCAAAAATCAAATAGCAGCATTCACTTCCTTCCTAGAAGGAGGTCTAAATGCTGGGTCAGTCATTTTTGTCTAAAAGTAGTATTTCTGTAATGATGAAAGCAAGGAGAGAGCTGGTCCTTGCTAACTGTCTCCTGGGACACTGCTTCATTTTCTTTTGTTGCAAGATGCACCAGTGGTGGCCAGGTCCAGAGGACTGTGTGCTTGTGTCACAGTTCTCACTGACCGCTTCTGTTGAGAAGCTACACTGTCATTTTCTGTGCTAGCTAACGTTCCCCATGGACATTGATGAAATTCAACAAGGGCAAGTGTGGAG
>NW_009961455.1:0-453 GCF_000747805.2 Chaetura pelagica | reverse complement strand
CATTTTCTTTATTTCCTGTTTCTGTAAGGGACATTTTGGATCAGCCTTTGCTGTGTTTCAGTATCTTGTAGGAGGATCAGCAGCATACCTGTGTTCCTATCTGTTTCTTGTTCACACGTGATGTTGAGTCTAGCTGCAAAATACTTGTCCATTATGAACTTCCATTTTTTACAGTTAACTTTAAAAAAATTAGTCTCTTCTGTTGTATGCTTCCTATTTTTCTTTTAAGAAAGGTGATTTTTTTCCTTTCAATTTCAGTAAGCTGGGCATATATACAGTAAGTATGTAAGCATGGAACAGGAAAAGCACTTTCCCTATCTACTAATCCAAAGGGCAAGTGTAACTACATATTCCCAGACTTCTGTAGCATATATCCGGAAACAATTTTATCTGTAGTCATCTCCATGGGAAGCAGGTGGTGTTTGTCTCATTTGCACAGTTTTGTACAAAGTT
>NW_009961453.1:0-453 GCF_000747805.2 Chaetura pelagica | reverse complement strand
GGCCATAACCTGTCTTTCTAGTGCTTGATCATGCAAATAATAAATAAATAAATAAATAAAAATAGTCTGCAGGTTCTTCTCTGTGAAATAATCTAAATTTGAGTACAGATTTGCTGTTATTTCCCATATGTCAAAGTATCTAGATGTCTACAGGAAAACCAGGGGCAACATGACAGGCCACGTCATGAGACCATATGGTCTGCACAAACTGGGGAAGACAAACTCAGATTTTTTGCCCAGCAGTTTATGCTAAAAACAAGCTCTGTACTAAGATTTCCAGCTATTTTCAAAATTACTTCAGATTTCAGTAAAATGAATAGAAGGCTCAACCTGATTGCACCATGAAACTCTGCAGAGGTGTGCAGGGAATGATGTGCTGTGCCCAAATACATGTTGGTGCATCTTCTTTTCTCAGCTCTGGAGTCAAGGAAGCTCTCTTGTACTTTTCCTAAC
>NW_009961452.1:0-453 GCF_000747805.2 Chaetura pelagica | reverse complement strand
CCTGTCACCAGCTGTGGCAGCAAGTGTAGACGAAAACTGAGCCAGGGAATCTCAGATCACCACAGTTCCCTCCATGAAAGCTACTGCACCGTGATGGTAACGTCCTCCAGTTGTCACCAGTCTGCATTTGCATTGCAGTCAGACGCCACGTTCAGATGGTGTGATGTGTGACAAAACTCCATCCCTGTTCCCCAAACAAGTGTCAGAGACTCTGTGCTGATGTCCACAGAACAACAACCTTCTGGATGGCTTAGTGGTAGTTCCCTGATGAGGTTGAAACAGATGACCTGCCCTACACTGAGATTTAAGACCCTAAAGTGTACCAGAACTGGGATTTAGGCAGCTTTGGGGGGAAAAGCCTCTAGATGGCCTCTAGACCTAAACCTCTTCTATTTGATCTTCAAGGTTTGATACTGAAAGGCAGAGGATACTGTTTGATACTGTTTGATACTT
>NW_009961451.1:0-453 GCF_000747805.2 Chaetura pelagica | reverse complement strand
CCCAGTGACTGCATTCTGCTGTTTTGCCTGTAAATGAAGTCAGATATGTTCTTCCTGCTCAGTTTCCTTCTCCAAGTTTCCCTGTTAGTGGTCTCTTAAACTCAGTGAAACATCAGACTTTAGATGTGAGGAATGATCTAGTTGTCAAGGCATTAGCCTCCAGTTCAATAGCAGGATTCAAACTGCTCCTCTGCCACATCCCACCTGGAAGAGTCACTCGACCTCTCTGTCCCTCCTCTCCATCTGTGAAGCTGGGTTAAGTATATATCCTAAAGACACAGGGGACTCATAGAAGTTGTGCTCCAGAATCTGAAGTAACACCAGCTATCGAGTACTCTAGTTATTCTGAATAAGGAGTCTCAGCTGGCAAGAAAATAGGTTTCCTAGCAAGGTGAGAATGTGCTTTAGGGTTAAATGGGAGAAGGATGTCACAGGTACCATGATATGGGGGGG
>NW_009961450.1:0-453 GCF_000747805.2 Chaetura pelagica | reverse complement strand
AAAAAACAGTGGCCATGTTGCTCCCCATTTGGAAGTAACCCAAAGGAAATAAATGAAGCAACTATATTGAAGCAAGCAATAGTTATCCCCCCTTGTTTTCCACTTGGAGGGAAAACTACAGTGGCCTGGTATGCACAGAGCATCCTTAATACATCTCTGGTCTTGTATTCAGTGAACAGACAAAGCTGCCTCAGGCTGAGTTAGGTTCTCAGTTGTGAGAGGTGGTTTGCTTTTGAATATACAGTGTTCACTATTCACTTCTGAGGTTCTGTGCTGGGCCATTGTTTCTCTGGCTGATCCTTTCCCTAGGGGGAGTGTATGTTCTGCATGTATGATTACTGTTCCCTGGTTACTATCTATCTGTGATAACCAGTTAAAATAACATTTTGCTCTCTAATCAGTATTCAGACAAGCAGTTCCCACTCTGTGATCTACTGTAGGTGATCCTGCTCT
>NW_009961449.1:0-453 GCF_000747805.2 Chaetura pelagica | reverse complement strand
CCCGGTGCAGCAGGCACTCCTGAGCGACCTGCTGGGGACATGGCACCACTGCTGGCTGCAGGGACAGGCTTCCCCATCCCAAGTCATGGGGGAGAAGGAAGGGGAGGTGGGCACAGAGGTGGCAGCAGGGAAAGGAGCAGCAGGGCAGCTGGTCTAGCCCATTAAATCAACACGAGGGAGCAACAAGTCCCTGGTGCCAGCACAGCTGAGCACAGGGACCTGTGCCACCCTTGGTGCTCTCCTCGCCGGACTCTCAGAGCAGGGCATGAGCTTCTGCCTCCAAAACCAGGACTGTGGACACTTACAGAAATCCTTGGCTAAGCAACCACGGCTCTGGTGAGCTCGGCATGTGCTGCTGGGGGATGCAGCAGATGGGCAGGGATTTGCTGTGACCAACTGAGCTCATGGCCCCTTCACAAAAGCTCTTGAGGCCTCAGGGAGCTGCACGGACAC
>NW_009961448.1:0-453 GCF_000747805.2 Chaetura pelagica | reverse complement strand
TGACTACTTAGGGCTCAAGAAATGCATAAAAATGAAGTTAAAAAAAAAATTTAAACCAATGTCAGTACAGAAAAACTGCCTTAAAGCAGAGTCTGAATGTTGGTTTTTGCAAAGTACTACTGATTAGTTTTCAAACTTAACACAGACACATACCTAACATGAAATAGAAGCTATCTGAGTAAGTATTTGGCAAATGTGAATATCCTTCCAGTGACCTGACCCAAATTTAACAACATCTGTAGGTTTTTATCTCAAAAGCTTCAAGGGTGCGAGTATGTGTTTAAGCCCTTCCACAGTGACACCTCTGATACACAGAGATGATGTACTGGGCATCCATTTTGTTATGACTAAGGCTGGCTTAACTTGTGGCATTACTCAGAATTCTAACTCCACCCGTTTTTTTATTTTCCATGAGAGGCAGAAAGGCACAGATGACAGACTTTTTTTTTTTAA
>NW_009961447.1:0-452 GCF_000747805.2 Chaetura pelagica | reverse complement strand
CATTTTAAATCAATTAATAACATGTATTTTGCTCAGAACATTCCCAACTATTTTTTCCATATCTCATAGTATGCAGTGTGAAGCTAAGAATTTGCAGGTTTGTTGCCAAAGTTAATCAACCCTTCATACTAAAATAACAAATACAATGAGCAACAGACTAAGGAATGACAAAACTGTTCAGCAAGAATAAGAGTGCCTCTGTGCTTTAAGTCAATTTTGGCTGAGATTGTCTTAAGAAAAATGCATGCTTTCATTTGCTGCAGGAGCATCAATTCTGACACAGCAATTTGTCTGGGTCACCCCAGAAACATTGCTTGCCCATGTAGACTACTTCAGAGGAAGCACAAAACAGCAGCAACAATGGATCTGATTCCTTGGGACAGCTCAATTGCAAGACAGAAAAATCACAACACAACTAGAAAATTCCCATCCCAATCCCATCCCTCAACACT
>NW_009961446.1:0-453 GCF_000747805.2 Chaetura pelagica | reverse complement strand
CTGCTCAGAGCCCCATCGAGTACTTGAGAGGGCAAACCAAGAGCTTCCACTATGGCAATGAGCAAAGGCTCTTCAGGTGAATAGCAGTCAAGATGGAGAATGATTCGTGGTTCAGCATTAGCTACAGTACCTGGATCCCAGGAGCCAGTAGCCTGCACAGTTTTGTTCTTTAGCCAGAGGTAGTGACATAAAGAGAGATGGAAATGGATATGTCTGCCCTCTGACAAACCTAGGAGTGAGGCACCTATAACCCAAAGAGCTGCAGCCCTCCCTTCCAAAGAAATGTGTAGTTGCAAGTGATGTACAAGAGGTACCTTGGTAAGCAGTAAGTCCACAAAGCCCCTGGTACATCTTGATCTTGGAAGTGACAAAATCACAGAATTACGGGAGTTGGAAGGCACCTCTAGCAATCACGCCGTCCGACTCCCTCGCTAAAGCAGGATCCCCTAGAGC
>NW_009961445.1:0-452 GCF_000747805.2 Chaetura pelagica | reverse complement strand
CATCCAACCTGCCCTTCAACACTTCCAGCAAGGAGGCATCTCTGTAGGAGAGAGGGATATGTACAGGACCAGGAAGAAACCTGTTGTCCTAGAAAGGAAAGAGAAAGACTGGAAGTTTTTCAACTGTGGATGCAATGCTACTGGGGAGAGAGAGACTAATATGCCATGAGCTGCTATTTCTATTAATACTAAGATTTTTTAGATCTGGCAAACTTTAAGGTGTCTCAGAGTGATACTGTAACACACCTTTGGGACAGAAGGTATTTCAGGAAGGAATAAGAAAACATTACTGAGCTGGGATAATATTAGCTTCAGATCAAGCCCCCTGGTTTTGTAGAGCTCTTCATTTTCAGAAGAGCTAGTTGATGCTGGTGTGTTATTCAGAAAGATATTCAGCATTTTACTCACTTTTTCCCTGACAAGGATGGTTTTTTGAGGTTCATAGAGATAAA
>NW_009961444.1:0-453 GCF_000747805.2 Chaetura pelagica | reverse complement strand
GAATGGACCCCCTTGCTTTCTAAACTCCTTCGGAGAGATGAGTCTAGGTGTGGCTGAATCCAGACTTAGTCCCAGACTTGGTTAATGGCTTATATCTAACAGAGGGGTATGAAAAGCCTCCTGTTGTGTCCTAAGGTTCCAAGTGGACTCCTTGTTTTCTAAACTCCTTCTCAGAGAAGAGTCTAGGTGTGGCTGAATCCAATCCTAGTCCCCGACTTGGTCAATGGTTTACAACTAAGGGATTTAAGTGTAGAGATTACAGTGTACTGCTTTAACACATAATTACAGGTCTTATGTGATTTGAAATAGAAGGAATTAAGGTTGATTGACACTAATAATTAATCAGTAATCAACAATTAATTATAACCAATTCAGAGGTTGGATTAAAGATTCTGAGCTAAATTGTGCATGTGCACTCACATACACAGATATAGAGGTTAACCTGTTAAGATG
>NW_009961443.1:0-453 GCF_000747805.2 Chaetura pelagica | reverse complement strand
TTGGTACACAGACCTCTTTAGAGCACTTCACAGCTACTTTCAAACCTCGAATGCATAACTTTGTCTCTTTTTCACCTGCACTTTTTTCATACCTAGGTTAGTTGTTTGGCTAGAGAAGCTAGAGAGTGAATTTAACCCAGTGAAGTACATTTTCAAGTTTCTGGGCATCAACAAACAAGCTCAAGATGTTGGTACCATATTGACTCGCAATTACTTTATCGGGCTTTGGACCAGAACTGATCTGAGTGGAAAGATAATAATGACAGACTCCCAGATTCAAAGATGTAATTGTAGCTGTCTGGGAAATTAAAAAGAAACGCCATGAATACCCCTTCCCACACAGAAGATAAATTTCTATTATCATCCTAATTTTGTTCTTTGGATCTGGCCAGTTTGTAGGTCTGGTTTATATCTGAGGGGTTTGAGTAGTTTGCATTGCATCAAGGATTTCAG
>NW_009961442.1:0-452 GCF_000747805.2 Chaetura pelagica | reverse complement strand
GTTTTTCTAAACAAAAATACCTACAAACATACCTCTAGCATGTTCTCTAATGAAGGGAACAAGAGACACTGGACAACTTTTGCACCAAAACATAAAAACTGCTCTAAAAAGCACAAAGATACAGAACCATCAGCTAAAGTAAAGACACTATACTGTAACCAAAGTTGGTATTTAATAATATAATGAACAGTTTGGTAGTTAGATCTCCAGTTTGGTTATTTTAAAGCATTAAGACAAGGCAAGATAGAAGGCTGCTTTTGTTTGAGTAATTCTAGAGAAAATAAAATATATTAAAAAAAACAAACCGAAAAGTAGAACAGTCATACCTACACAACTTTCTGTCCTGCACAAAGTCAAAATACCTATGCAGAATATATATAATATATATATATTTGTGCACAAATGTTAGCTTATTATTAGCTCACTGCAAAGGTGTAATGTATCATGTCAAT
>NW_009961441.1:0-453 GCF_000747805.2 Chaetura pelagica | reverse complement strand
GGGCTTTGAGGTCCTTTCCAACCCAAGCCATCCCATGTTTCTATGACTCTACAAAGACAGGCCTGTTCTTGGCCAAACTGGGTGCTCTGGGTTGACCTCAGCACCCAAAGCAAGCAGCTGACAGCCAAGGCTTTGCTCTGCTGAATGCAGGGAAGTCTCTTTAGTGGCACTTTTGGCCACGCAGCTCCAGCTGTGAGTAGCAGCTCCTCTGCCACTTCAACCAGCCCTGATGCTATCGGGGATGAAAATCTGCACAGAGGGTTTGTGCTCTCCTGGTTTCTTCCCTTGGCTTTGGTCTGGCAGAGCAATTAACAGCATCTGGCAAACACCTCATCCTTGGATGAACTCAAGTCCAGCTTTAGTTTCCTGCAGAGCCTGGTGGGTGCCTCTCCATCAGTGGAGGAGCAGGTCATATCACACTGTGTCAGCAAGGCTGAGATGCAGACAAGCACT
>NW_009961440.1:0-452 GCF_000747805.2 Chaetura pelagica | reverse complement strand
TTTTTTTTTACCCTAATCACCATACATAGCCACCTCCACAACAGATGAATGTCTCTTAGCAATGCTGTAGAAAATGGGTGATATTCTCATGGGCCTCTTTTGGGAGGCACAAGTGTAGCTTTTCTTATTTGCCAGGCATGTCATCCCAGGAACAAAGTGGCTTTATGCAAGAAAACAAATCCAGCCTTGGGAGCTACAGTGTGTTATGCTTCCATCTGCCTGCTTGACTCTACCTCCAGGTGCCACAGGTGGAGTGGGATTCAGCCAAAAATTAAACAGCTAAATTTAACTAAACATTCAGTTATTCACACACAGGGTGCGTGTTCCAGTTCTCTGTGCTCAGTAGATATCTAGATATCTTATAGGGACAGGCTGAGGGAGCTGGGGATGCTTAGCCTAGAGAAGAGGAAACTCAGGTGGAACCTTCTCACTCTCTTCAACTACCTGAAGGG
>NW_009961439.1:0-452 GCF_000747805.2 Chaetura pelagica | reverse complement strand
GGCACCGCTGATCTTCGAGGTGACACTGGAGGCTGTAAGAGGACATAAGGAGGAGGTCAAGGTCACAGCCCCTCAGGCCCAGAGCTAGGACCCCAGCACTCATGGAGCAGAGACGCTCTGCCAAGCCCACCCTGGGCTCCCACCCAGGAGACGCTTGGGTGCTTTGCCTTTTACCAATGCCCAGGTCAGCACAGCAATCACACTCCCAGCTGGTTGAGCTTTTCCTCAGGTGGGAGCAGCCTCTGTGAGTGCCCTCAGCAGCACAGGAGCAGCACAGGAGCAGTTGCCAGAGCCTGAGGAAGAAAAAGGTTGGTGGTTGCATGGACAAAGTGACTGCAGCATAGGATTGTCTGGCAGAGCTCCTATTCTCAGTCCTTCTGCTTTGAGCTTTTGGTGAGACAGAGATGCCATGAGCCCTGGGGTGCAGCTTTGGCAACTTACCCCTCTTCCTC
>NW_009961438.1:0-452 GCF_000747805.2 Chaetura pelagica | reverse complement strand
GCCCCCCTGTGCTGCCTGGGTGGGTGGCAGTCGTGTCTCTGCTGCTCAGGGAAGGTGAGAGGACAGGGCAGGGACAGGTCTGCAGGGCAATGCAGAGGCTGGGGCTGCAGGGGGCCTGGGCAGCTGCTGCTCTGGGGAAGGGGCTTTGAGTGTGGGGTGATCACGTCTGTGCTAGTGAGGCCCCTGTGGGTGCAACACAGGATCTGATTTGCCTCTCTTGCTGCACTGCTGGCTCATTCCCTCTGCCACTCAGGTACCATGTGCTCCAGGCCCTTCCCCAGCTGTCCTCCTCTGGTCACACTCCAGCCCCTCAGTCTCCTTCTTGCAGTGAAGAGCCCAAAACTGAACCCAGGATTCGAGGTGCACAGGGAGAAGGAATCAAGAAGCATGGACACATGACATAAAATGCTACAAAGCTTTGTATTTTTCTTCATGAGGTATATATATATATA
>NW_009961437.1:0-451 GCF_000747805.2 Chaetura pelagica | reverse complement strand
CATTACTAGACAGCATAACTCAGAGACGCAATGGCTGTCCCTTGATAAGGGTTGCTTATCATATCAGCTGTGCTCTGCTGCTGTGAGATAATTCTGTTAACTCCTCCAGCTACATCCTTACATACCCCAAGGACATACCATCACAGAAATAAATCCTTTTTGGTATGGTATGCCACAGAAATGGAACTGTGGGGACCCCACACACAGATACTTGGGTTCACACTAATGCCTTTCGTTGACAGACAGTGCTCTTCTGTTCTGCTTTTCTACAGCAGGCTCCAGCATGAAAAAAAAGCAGATCTGTGACTATGCACATTTGCTGGCCAAAACATCATCTTTAGTTAAGGAGCTGTGGGAAGCTGAGTGTCAGAGAGTATCTCCTCTGAGAGCTGACAGAAATAAGAATTTGTGCCAAGTTACTATGTCTTGATGCAGGCAGAAAAAAAAAAAA
>NW_009961436.1:0-451 GCF_000747805.2 Chaetura pelagica | reverse complement strand
GTTCTTGCCCACTCTCCCCCTTTCTCCCTGTACAGGGCAGGAAATTCCTCTGTCTTCTCCATGCTCCTCGGGATTGGAGGGGGGTATGGTGCCAGGCTATACCTTGCTTGCCTATATCAGGCTAATTAGCAAGGTACGCCCTTGGTAAGCAACACGTCCTTGATTAATTTCCATGTGAAACAGGCTGTTGAGCTAATAGCACCACAGGATTAGTTTATGACAGTGGAGGTCGGTCCTAGGAGGGAGCTCGAGACCGGCACTCTGCTTTTCCTGCCAAGTCGGTTATTGACGTGAAATCTCAAGGCCTGGTTATCGCTGCACATGCTGCTCATAGCGCCACCTGCGGCCCTTTTTTGTCTCCAATCTCAGCACGCCCCGCACCAAATTCCAACTTTTCAATTGCCTGACGCACCGCGGGGGTTTGCTGAGTAAATCGGTTCGGTGGGTTGCT
>NW_009961435.1:0-452 GCF_000747805.2 Chaetura pelagica | reverse complement strand
CTGGAAAAGATCCCAAGGAGGAAGAATATGAACTTGTCAGGCTGGGAAGCTAAGCTGCTGGGGGTCTCCTTCCCTCCATCTCACCTTCCTCATCTCTCCCTCTAAGCCTTTCCTCTGAGGCCCTCCACCTCTGACGTGATGCTGAGGCACACACGGCATCCGTGGGAAGCTCTCAAAGTCAAATGAGAGACTTTCTTTGAAAGGAAACACATTTGAGGCAGAAAAAGAGAAACAGCCAGCTCCACCCTGGCAGTGTAATCACCCTTTGCTCGTAGCCCTCCTTGGAATGAAACAAAAAAAAGAGGTTTTTATCCAGTAGCAGTGTGATTACAAAAATAGCTCAGGCACAGGAGAGCTGCTGAGATGCAGGATGGAGGTTTAGGAGAGAGATCTAAATCTTCAATAAAGCTTTGAAAAAAATCCCAAGGGACACACAGAGGTGAGGAGAAAGT
>NW_009961434.1:0-452 GCF_000747805.2 Chaetura pelagica | reverse complement strand
CCTGGTCTTGTGGGAGGTGTCTCTGCCCATGCTGAGGGTTGGAACTAGATGATTTTTCAGGTTCCCTGCAACTCAAACTATTCTGTGATTCTATGATTCATTTAGCTCCACTCACGTACAAATTAACAAGCTACTTTTGATGTGTTCTGTTAGAGGATAAATTGAATGCAAGCCCCTTTTGAAAAGCATTACATGAAAACAAGGGAAAATCTAAATGCTTTTTGATTCCTTACTTTGTTTAGTTACTAGAAACACCATTCTGGTGTCAATTCTGCAAAATTTCTCAGGTACTGAATTTTCTTCAACATTAACAGAAGAAGGATGTTGATTATATTATAAATCACTTTCTCCCATATCCCTCACTTGAATAAAAAGGCAGTATTAAAAAAACATAGAATCACAGAATCTTCTGAGTTGGAAAGGACCCATCAGGATAATTGAGTCCAACTCCT
>NW_009961433.1:0-452 GCF_000747805.2 Chaetura pelagica | reverse complement strand
TTGTCATGGTGTCTTGTATGTAATTTTTTAGATATATTTGAAAGGTTTTTTTCTTTAGGAGATGCATCCAAGTAACTCAAACTGCTTTCATATTTGCACAGAGGTCACCTAAGTGACAACAACTACACGTGTCTTTAAAAACCTTTGAACAGACTTGATTGTCAAAACCAATTCTGATGTACAATCTAAGCATACACAAGTCTGTGCAGGGGTCAGGTTTTACTGTTGAACAGCAAACCATTTAGATCCATTACATATCTCATACATTCTAACTGAAACGATATTTCACAGTAGTTTAAGAATTCGCTGTCTACTCACCGTTTTATTCTGCTCTTTTCCCCACAAGCTCAGTGCTGAAGTTTCTGAACCACAAACATTTTTCAGTAGATGAGGGCATCACTCTGGGCTTTTTTCTAAAACTAAAGAGTGGATCTTTGGCCTCAACCTTTGAG
>NW_009961432.1:0-451 GCF_000747805.2 Chaetura pelagica | reverse complement strand
AATGGGATTATGAAGGCTGAACACACGAAAAGGAGCTCACCTGAGGGATGACAGGTTAGGGACTTGCTCTGGTTCCCTGCTGGGTGGAACACAACACAGGTTGCATTAGTCATGCTGGTGTTGTGGGCCGTGAACTTGCTGAGAACAGTCACTGTCCCATCGCCATGGCTTTCTTCCTTGGGGGTGGAGTTGCCCCCTGGGACCCACCAGACCCAGGCAGGCGGCTTCCCTGCTGCTGCCTCGCACACGTGGCTCCCGTGGCCATCACAGTACAGGCTCAGCCTGGGGGGGACTGGAAAGCATCAGGAAGGGGAGATACATGGAGTTAGTTTGCAGCTGCTGGGATCGGATGTTCCTGTTCTCTACCCAGAAGGAACACAGTGAAAAGACACAAACATGGTTAGAGGTGCCTTCCCGTTGCAACAACATGGGCCAAAGTCACAAGAGACAA
>NW_009961431.1:0-451 GCF_000747805.2 Chaetura pelagica | reverse complement strand
GTAATACGTCTGTAATAAGTCACCTCACTATCATCTGCAGTGAGTGACCTCTGAGCCCTCAGTACTGTAACTCAGAGACTGTGATGGTCCTGATACCCTCATTCCTTTGTGCCTGTTTGTGTGGTTTCAGGTCTGGGATGTTTGAAAATGATCACTGTCTTACATGTTTTGCTCAAAAGACAAGGAGGAGAAGCCCAATCCAGTATCTTCTTTCCTGCCCTTGAAAGGCAAGGACTTCATGTCACTGAAATTTGTCTGAGAGACTGAGAGGAACATACACTATTGTTGGGGAGTTCATGGGTGGAAGATGATAGCCCTCATTTCTCAGCTGGGGAATTCCTGCCTGTGATGAGGAGGGGGAAGAGAGAGAAGTAGGGTTTAGTGCTGGATCTTGTGGCACTACTGTGGAGGGAGAAGAAAGCAGCATAAGGTAACCTTTTTTTTTTTTTTT
>NW_009961430.1:0-451 GCF_000747805.2 Chaetura pelagica | reverse complement strand
TTTTGTGTGACCTTATCTGTAGTTTTAGGGATAGACCACAAGGATCCTTAGGGAAGAAGAAGCCATTCATCTGATGTCTGCTGTTGCTGTCACCAATTTCACTGCAGAATCAAGAGAGACTAAAGGAAGAAAGGATAAGAAGACTCCAAGATGAAGCAATGGATTTAACACAATAATGGGTGGACACTTATGTAAATTAGTTCTCTAAAAACCAAGGAATAGGTAAACCTCTTGCATATGGACAGGGAACTGATTGGTTAGCTAAGGGCATGCAGGGTAGCAGAAGTAGACACAATGTTAGCAAGGACAAACCGTTATGGTGTAGAAAGAAGTATGTTCTAGTAACAGAAGATTTTTGCCTGGAATGAGCGATTCTTGTTTACACCAGAATGGGGGGCCATGCCTCATTCACTACATCAGTACGTGCAAAAGTGCAACATCAGCATGTGCC
>NW_009961429.1:0-451 GCF_000747805.2 Chaetura pelagica | reverse complement strand
TGAAGGTGTTCTATGTCTGAAGGTGGAATAAAACCTGCAGTGGTAAGTAATGTATTAATGGGGGCTGGTGTTTTGTGATTTAATTATGCAGCAATAAAGGAGGGTCTCCTTTCAAAAGCTGCTGTATTGACACTGTAGGTAAATGTGAGGATGAAAGAAGGAAAAAAGCCAAGATCTCTGTCAAGTGGATAAATGATTTAATTTAAACTAAGGTCAGTCATACTTCAACAGAGAAATGGGAAAACCCCTCTATGAATTCTTCATGGAGAGACACAGATTTGGCACAGGAATACTCTGGGGTACATGAGAGAGACAGAAGAACAATGGAGTGTAGGACAAGGAAAATCAGTCTTGTATAAATACAAGCTGATCAAATTAAGTGACCCCTGCAGTGTGCTCTTATCTACTCAGCTTCAGCTTTCATTTCTGTACACCTCAAATTTCTGAGGAA
>NW_009961428.1:0-451 GCF_000747805.2 Chaetura pelagica | reverse complement strand
CAGTGAGAGGACAAGGGGGAATGGTTTTAAAACTGGAACAGGGGAGATTCAGGTTAGATGTTGGGAATAATTCACTGCCACCTGGAAGTGCTGCTCCAGGGGAGCTGGGGATGGGGAGAGGGAGGCGTGTGGGGGGCACATGGCAAGAGCTGCGTCTCCCAGAAGCCAGGGAGGTGCTGCGGGGGTGGCTGGTGACACCTCTTGCAGCGGGGCTGGGAGGAAGTGGCCTCGGGCTGATAAGGGCTGGAGGGGCTGGGGAGCAGCAGAGACACCAGCCCTGCCAGACCACAGAGCAGGAAGAGGCTGTTTCGGGGTGAGGGGGGAGGCTTTCCAGCCTGCCAGCAGCACGTAGGCATGGTGGGGGCTGATCCCCAGTGAGGAATCGGCCGAGGTGCCTTGGGAATTGGGGGTGATGGTCCCAGGGCTGGAGCAGCTCTGGGGACGGGCTGGG
>NW_009961427.1:0-451 GCF_000747805.2 Chaetura pelagica | reverse complement strand
CACACACATACACAGATACACAAGTTCTCCCTTCCCTCCTTATAATTCATGTACAATTACCTAACCTCTTCAAAGCATACCATACAGGTATGTGTTTCTCCTAACTTTCCCTGCTAAGCCTAGCTAGAACTGAAGCTGAGTTGATTAAAATGTAACTTTTAGGGTACTTAAAATATATTATTTGTTTTTTGACATACTTATTAAAAATAAAACAAAAAACCAAAACAAAGCAAAAAAAGAAAAAATCCCAAACATAAAAGCTTCCATAAACTCCAGTGTCTTGATGTGACTTTTCCTCCTTCACTTTTTCATTTTTCATCTGTTATTTCTAATCTGCTTCAGTTAGTGTAATTGGTACACAGAGAAAGTAGAAGTGATGTGGGCAGACCTTTCACTTCATAGAATGGTGTGGCTTAAAGATCATCCAGCTTCAACCCCCCTGCATGGGCAG
>NW_009961426.1:0-451 GCF_000747805.2 Chaetura pelagica | reverse complement strand
GTGGCTGCTCAGTGCCTTCCCCTCCCCCCCCAATAAAGGCTCCTCTGAGGGTCCCAGTTTGGCCCAGTTTGTTACCTGGTTTGGGTCTGGGTGGTCCCAGTATGTCCCAGTTTGGCTTTGGGAGGGTCCCAGTACGTCCCAGTTTGGCTTCAGGAGGGTCCCAGTATGACCCAGTTTGGGTCTGGGGGATCCCAGTTTTGCCCAGTTTGGCCCTGGAGGGTCCCAGTATGGCCCAGTTTGGGACAGGTGATCCCAGTTTAAACCAGTTTGGTGCCAGGGGTGTCCCAATATGGCCCAGTTTGGCCCTTGGGGTCCCAGTTTAGTCCCAGTGGTTCCCAGTTGGGCCTTGAGGGATCCCAGTAGGTCCCAGTTTGGCCTCGGGACTGATCCCAGTGGGTCCCAGTTTGGGCTCTGGGGGATCCCAGCAGGTCCCAGTATAACCCAGCAGGTC
>NW_009961425.1:0-451 GCF_000747805.2 Chaetura pelagica | reverse complement strand
AAAAAAGCACCTACCTGCTAACTAAAATTCTGGAGGTGATAATTACTCCTTTGGCTTTTACAACATTGAGACTTTACATCTATCAATATTCTGTATTTTCAATACCTACCAGGTGCAGGTGTTGCCTAGAGTCAGTGATAGAGCCCCCACCCCCCAAGACACAACTGTTAATGCCAGGTAAGAAACATAACTTCACCAAGAGGGAGTACTGACAAGAAAATACCTGCAACACAGGAAGAAAAAAGAGGAGAGAAAAAAAAACCCAAGTTCTAGAGACTTGATTAGTAGTGATAAATAGACCCCATAAGCATATAAGGGTAAGAAGTAAGTTCAGGAAACTGGCTGGCAGAAAACAACATTGCAGCTCTAGAAATGCCTGCAAGGAATGAACAGGAGAAAGGAGACTGTGACAGATGAAATAATGAAACAGGAACCTAAGGGTTATTATGGG
>NW_009961424.1:0-451 GCF_000747805.2 Chaetura pelagica | reverse complement strand
TTCTATTGCCTGTTACTTGGGAGAAGATACCAACACCCATCTGGTTACAATCTCCTTTCAAGTAGTTATAGAAAGCAATAAGGTCTACCCTAAGCCTCTTTTTCTCCAGAGGAAACCCTTCCAGTTCCTTCAGCTTCTTCTCATAGGACTTGTGCTCTGGACCCTTTACCATTTTTGTTGCTCATCTTTGGACACACAATATTTCTCACTTGGATCCAGGAAGAGCAGTACATTTCTCTGTGCCACAGCACGCATACCACACAGCCAAGCTATGGTTACAGACCACTGTCTACAGCTGCGTTTCTCTAGGATGCTGTTGTGTTTAATCTTAAAATCCACTCTTTCTCCCATTCGTCTGGAAGATCACTGGCAAGAGCTTTTTACCACCACGGGTCCCAAGGTGTCCCCATGGTCCTGAACCCAGAAGGTGTTCTGCTGCTTCTTCTTCGAT
>NW_009961423.1:0-451 GCF_000747805.2 Chaetura pelagica | reverse complement strand
AGCATGCCCTGGTGTCCATCCATCAGCAAGGGGGCAATGAGCCTGCAGCTCGGGCACCAGGCACTGGGATGTCACAGCAGCCAGCACAGGGGACTCACTCCTCCAGGCAGCCTTGTCCACAGGGTGTTTGTCCCCTCATCGTTCTGCCATCACTTGTGACATCCGGCCCAGCTCTGGAGCACGACTTGGCCATCAGATGGAGAAACCTTCTCCTGGGGAGCAGGTCCCTCCAGGCACTTCCAGAGCCACCTCTGTCCTTGGGCACCCAGCAGGTACAAGGGACACCAGAGCAGCCTCTGAGCTGTCACTTGGCTGCAAACCCAGTCCTGCTGCCAACCCAACACCTGGCCCCTGAAGCCCTTGAGCTGGACTAAAGGTGTCCATTGCATGTGGCAAGTCATCCCAGCAGATGCAGGTGCCCAGCATCTCCATCCCCATCAGCTGAAGTCCT
>NW_009961422.1:0-450 GCF_000747805.2 Chaetura pelagica | reverse complement strand
GTCCTTTCCAACCCAAACCATTCTGTGATTCATACACAAGAAGAGAAAAGCAGACTTCTCCACACTGGGTAGTTAGAGGTGTTAAATTTTCCACTGTCACAAGGAAGAAAATACTTAAGCTTATATGTTCATAGATTAATGCTAAAGGAAGACTTAATGAGATGTGCAAGAGTACCACCCATTTGTTCATAAATGCTTGATGCAGGCAAATGAATGGAAGTAGAAAAGATGACAAAAAGTGCAGAGAACTGGCCATCATTTATAGCCACAAAATACTTTGAAATAAATTTTACCCTGCCTGATTGATGCATGTGTTTCAGCTGCTACAGCCAGTAAGCAGTGACAATACTTCACACTCCCCAGCACTTAACTCTTTTCCAGCCAAAATAATTCTGTGGATTGGAAAGATCTTTAAGATCATCAAGCCCAATCCTTAACCTAGCACTGCCA
>NW_009961421.1:0-451 GCF_000747805.2 Chaetura pelagica | reverse complement strand
GAACAACCTCCTGCCCTGGGAGCTCTGTAGCTGGTGAGAAGAAGTGACCAAACTCAGGAAGCACCTGGGGTGCTCTGGTCAGAAGGCAGATGGGGCTACATTGAGAAGTTTTTAACTAGGAACATGCAACGTTCCTGTTTTAGAAGTCATGGAGACAGCCACCCCAAATAGATCCTTCATGGGGTTTTGGCTGGTTGGGATGTTTGTTTTTAGCGGCTCCGGATTCATGTGAAGAACTGAAGACACCAGGCAACAGATACTTTTGTTCCTCAGCATTTTTATCTGCTGTTGCTTTTAACCACCTGAAGTTTCTGTGAGTTACCTGGGATTTACACATATTTATAGTGGGACTTTGTGGAAAGCTGGTGAACTGGTTTTAAAGCTAAATGTGTGGGTGGAAGTTTTCATAGAATGGCAGAACTGTTTGGGTCAGAAGGGACCTGGAAGATCA
>NW_009961420.1:0-451 GCF_000747805.2 Chaetura pelagica | reverse complement strand
ACAGATGTTTCAATTTTGCAACTGATACACATGAAGGAGCAAAAACAATCAACCAGTCAAGCATAGAAGCAAAATGCTAGATTGTTTCTCCCTTGTTCAGCAGAGCACCTAAAGCCATGGTCTGAGTTCCTCAGCAGACAAATCGTGAACTAAAGTAACTGGACAAATCCTTGTCCAAATCTGAGTGTACCTATCTGCTATCCAAGACATTTCTCATCACACTCTGACATCCTTGCTCTTTCATAGCAGGCCATTGATTATATAGAATATTCAAGCTAAAATTACCTTCTTGCTAATGGTAATGTCTCGGAAAAGTAGTGTTTTAGTATTAACTGATTTAGTTATTAACTGATTAGGAAACACTTTTCTAAACTGTATTTTGCTTCTGTGCCTGACTGGTTGATTGGTTTTGTTTCTTCGTGTGTATCAGTTGCAAAATTGAAACATCTGT
>NW_009961419.1:0-451 GCF_000747805.2 Chaetura pelagica | reverse complement strand
TTTGGTGCCCTGCAACACATGCCCGTGACTGTGTGTTCATCCCTACTGGCGATGCCTTGCAGAGCTCTCCTGCGAGGGCAGGCGTGGTGGGAGCAGTCAGTGGGGACTGCCCGTGGCTGCACGACGCCTCCCCCCGCTGGCTGTGCAACGCCAGGATCTGCAAGGAGGAGCTGGCTGTTCAGTGCCCAGCCCTGGCTGAGAGTCTCCCACCCCCTGGGGCCGTAGCCTGCACCAGCACAGAGAAGCCCAGAGGGGCATTTTGCTTCAGCCCCATCCACGCCCGCTGGCACTCGCCCACAACGGCAGGTCCCCCTGGACTTTGCAAGTTTGCTGGTGCTCTTGGCCAGCATGTGCTCCTGTCCTGCTCTTGCCTTGGTGGCCCTCAAAAGCACCAGCCGTGGAGCCTGATCCTGAACCTGCAGGAAGGAGCTGTAGTTGCTGTCCCTGCGGG
>NW_009961418.1:0-450 GCF_000747805.2 Chaetura pelagica | reverse complement strand
CAGGGTCAGAAGCCATAAAAGAGGCAGACCCAAAATGCTTGGGGCACGTGCCCACCACCCAAGGACCACAACATCATGCCAAGGTCATCTCTGGATCCAAGGGTGGTGATGTCTTTCCAGTGCCCTCTATCTCTCTCTTTTTTTCCTCTTTCTCTCTCTTAATCTTTCTCTCAATCTCTCTTTCTCTCAGTCTCTCTGTCTCACTCTCTCTATTTCTAACATTCTCATCACAGAAGGGTAACATAATTTATACTTTTACTGTTTTTCCAGTTGTAGCCTGTTTTTTTGAGAACACCATTTTGCAAAGTTCTGCTGTTGTCATCTGTTGCTTTGAGAGTGATATTGCTCTGTGTTTTCTTTAGACAAGTTTTGTAATCTTACTCAATATAAGTAAAGTAATGTTTTGGATAAGACTCCTTGGTAATGGTCTTACTCTTAGAATACCATGCA
>NW_009961417.1:0-450 GCF_000747805.2 Chaetura pelagica | reverse complement strand
TTCAGGATGTGGTTTGACAGAAATTTCTGGAAATGGAGGGAAAAAGAGAAGTGTGAGGAGGGGAAGGGAGGGAGGCAGCAAAGGGACTCGCTGGGGACACCAGGAGCTTCTCCCTGCAGGGACAACGGGGACGCGCCGCGAGAGCGGCCAAAAACGCAACATTTCCTGTGGGAAATGGGGGGGGAAAAGCTGAAATTCCTAATATTTCCTAATATTGGTCATTTCTCAATAATCTAAGTCATTTTTTAAGTCTCTTCTGTATTTTTTAGCTCGTTTCTACATCATTTCTAGGTCATTTCTGCATAATTTCCACATAATATCTCAATAATTCCGTCATAATTTGTAATTTCTCAACGTTTTTTGCAATGAAAAAGTAATTTATATAGAATTTCCATATAATGTCTGTAGTTTATATGGTCCCTTCTGTCATTTTAAAGTAATTTCTCCATA
>NW_009961416.1:0-450 GCF_000747805.2 Chaetura pelagica | reverse complement strand
ATAGTTCTATGATTCTATGATTTATGATTCTATGATTCCATTAGTACAACTACTTGGATGCTTTTTAAGGCTGAATTATTAAAAACTACCTCTCTTAGTACATTAAAAAAATTAGATATTGCAGATCAGATCTTCAGACTATATAAATCAGCATAGGTATGTAAACTTTGAAAGAATTACTTACATTTAAATTAGTTGGTGGTTCACAACACATAAAATGAGAACACATCCAAGTGTGTATTCATGATTCTGTAACAGTTGGTCTACCCATGAAAACATATTTATGGATATACAGCTGCATTCAAGAAACAGCTGGATCAGGATTTATCCTTAAGACTGAGATTTTACTTGACTTGAATTATAAGCAGAGTTTTCAACAGTGTGACCACCTGCAGCATGATGAGTTTCCATTTCCTTATTTGTGTTATGAATAAAACATTGTTTTTTTTT
>NW_009961415.1:0-450 GCF_000747805.2 Chaetura pelagica | reverse complement strand
TGCTCCAACACCCCCTCAGGACCCCTAAATATCCTGCCCCCCCAATTTTACCTGTTGATGAACCCGTAGCCATTACGGACATTGAACCACTTGACCGTGCCCAGCACTTGGGTGACTGGAAAAGGGGGGGAGTGATATTTTGGGGTGAAAACCCCCCAGTTTGGGTACATTCACCCCTCCATCCCCTCCCAGGAGGAGCAGATGACTCCCAGGAGGCTCCCTCCCCCAACCAAAGAGAAACCCTTAACTCCCTTCTTCCTCCTTAAGGAGATGAGACTCCCCCTCCCCAAAAAGAGTTGGGGGACACCCTGGGGTGGGGGTCTCAGACACCCTCGTTGCTCCTTAACAGTCCCAAAAGGGGGGTCCCAGACCCCCCATGACCCCTCATCACCCCAGGAGGCGTCCCAGACCCCCCCATTACCCCTCCCCAGCCCCAAAGGGGGGGTCTCA
>NW_009961414.1:0-450 GCF_000747805.2 Chaetura pelagica | reverse complement strand
GCATTTCTTCCCAGACTGAACTGACCTGGGTCCACAACATGCACAACAGCACTGCTGGAACTCCACATGTGACTGGAACATGCAATGAGACTTTGTCCACACCTCCACCGAGCTCCGCGTTTTCCCTAGGCACATTGGTGCTGCTGGCTTTCCTCATGGTGTTGCTAGCTCTGGTCACCATCCTGGGCAACGTCTTGGTGATCCTTGCTTTCATCATGGACAGGAACCTCAGGCATCGGAGTAACTATTACTTTCTCAATCTTGCTATTTCTGACTTTGCAGTGGGTAAGTCTCAGCCGTGCGGCACATGCAATTTGTTTCTTAGGACTCTTAGGAGGAGCAAGGGGGCTTCTTTTGCTGGGTGTTTTCTTCTAAGAGAACTATTTCTCAGTTTCTTGTGTCTAGGGGAAGGGTAAGAATGTTGGCAACTGCACTAAATGTTTTAGCAGC
>NW_009961413.1:0-449 GCF_000747805.2 Chaetura pelagica | reverse complement strand
CGTTTTGAAAGCACTAAGCATCAGAGTGCTCAGTATGACTGACAGGAATGACTCAACTCAGAGAATATGACACCAGTCAACGTTACTGTGAAGCAGAGATTTAGCACAACTGTGCTTTGGACAGAACAAACCTTTAGGCAAGACACTGGTCTTTGCCTGAGGACAGAGATGACCACCAGGATTGCTCTCATCCTAGTTCTCTTTTTCACCACCACCCTGTGGACATCTGACTGTATGGAAAGATCATTTCATCTCCTTCCCAATACAGAGTGAGTTACATCAATCACTGACTTCCAGAGACCACCCATTTCAGCAAGGGAATGTGCAGGAAGATTAACCAGGTCTCAAATTACAGTCTGAAGCAACATGCAAAACCAGTTACGGGTTAACTTCTACTTAAAAATATCTTTATCAGTGTGGCCAGGGTTGGACCACAGTTCTGTACAGAA
>NW_009961412.1:0-450 GCF_000747805.2 Chaetura pelagica | reverse complement strand
TTTTTTTTTCCTCTCTTTCTATTATGTTACATGTATAATTTCATTATAGAAACAATTTACAGTGTTTTTGTTGTGTTTCTAGACCATGTTGTGCATAATACCATAAACACAGTAACAAAGTCATATGGTACTTCTAGGGAAGTGCTGCATTAAAAATTACTGGAGACAGTAAATGGTAACATTGCCATGTACCTCTCGTCTTGGCAGATACTTGGTCATAATTGTAGCCTGTCTGTAAAGATTTTCTATCTCAAATTCAAGAAAATAAAATGTAATTATCATATAATAGTCAGTGCATATAAACTTGGGGTTTTTTTGTTGTTTTGCGTGGGGTTTTTTTAACACTTTTAGTACTTGTTAACATTGATTTTGGTGCTTACCAGTTTCTAAATATTTTCTATTTCTGATGAGAGAAAACCATATAATAATTTTTACGTTCTTACAAAAACA
>NW_009961411.1:0-448 GCF_000747805.2 Chaetura pelagica | reverse complement strand
CCAACTCTCCCAGCCTGGCTCCAGAGCAGACTCCTTCAGATCCCTTTGAAATGCTCTGCTCCGTGGTGTTTCAAGGCCATCTGTGCTCAGAGTGACACTGTACACAACAGCTTTAATTTGCCTAACATGCTCATTTTGGGTGCAGCATTGAGGAGCCGTGTGGTGGCTCTCAGAGATGTTCTGACAGAGGCACAACTCTTTGTCTCCCTTGCAGAGGAGGTCCCTTATCAAAGACAAGTGTTTCCTGTCAGCCACAGAGTGTCTGCAAAAGCTGATGTAAGTCACTGTCCAGAACCTCTGGCTTACAACCAGGGATTGTCTGCTTTCTGGGAAATGCTACAAATTGACTCCTGTTTACAACAGCAGCTCTGGGTTAGCCTGCAAGATTATTTAAAGAAAAGTTCTTTGTGATACTTTTTCATAGAATCATAGAACATGCTGAGTTGGA
>NW_009961410.1:0-450 GCF_000747805.2 Chaetura pelagica | reverse complement strand
AGATGAAACACAATTGTACCAGTTCCCTGGAGTGCTTCCATCTTAAAGTTTCTGTTAATTGAGTCTTCTACAAAGAGCAATGCCATAACAAATGAAAATTAAGGTTTTCCATGCTAGGGAAATATTCTGGAAGATAGGAAAGTGACTTATCATTTCACTAGCTAGTGGAAGGCAAGTACTAAAAAGTATTAATTTTTAAACTACACAGCAACATACTGACAAATATGAAAACCTTTTGGCTGGTAGGAAGCAATACATTGTCTTTCTGGAATATAACAACACTAGACATACACATCAAAACAATTCAGTCAAACTACACCATCATGCTAAGTTGAATACTTAAAATAAAATGTACAGTAATTCAGGGAGATAAAATCATTAGAGTAGATTTATAAAAAAACACAATGAGATGAATGCATTCATAAGGCATGTGGTAAAGTGTTTATTTAT
>NW_009961409.1:0-449 GCF_000747805.2 Chaetura pelagica | reverse complement strand
CACGCGCCTCATTGGAGCCACCTCCTTTTCTCCTTTTGACTCATTAAAGGCGTTCCCGCATCCAAGCCTGGGCCTCTGAGTCCTCTTTACTTCTGTGGCAAGTCTTTGAACCTGATTAAGGGAAACGGTGGAGGAAGGGGTGGGTGGGACTCCTAGCAGTGTATTTTTCCATTTGGCAACGTGGTGAAACGAGAGGCATTGAGGGCGGATGTTTGGAGCATGAGATGCAGGGGAAGGGGGTCTGTGACATCCAAGGGAGCAGGTGTTTCTTCTCGGTCATCAGTTCTGATGTGGGACCTCTGGGAGCAGGGTCAGAAAGAAGTGACTGAAGAAAGCAAGCAGGTCACCAGCACAGCAGCTCCCGTTCACAGCTTTCCTGCCACGTGCCCTTTGGGGTCTCCTTGTTCATTTGAGGCTACGTCCGGAGGGTTGGTGGGCTCTGCCCTGCC
>NW_009961408.1:0-450 GCF_000747805.2 Chaetura pelagica | reverse complement strand
TCATTGAGCTCTATACAATCAAAGCACTCCTCACTGTATAGAGCCACCCAACCTCCTTTCTTTCCTTGCCTATCTCTTCTGATGAGCTTGTAATCTATTGAAGTATTCCAGTTCTGAGCTCCATTCCACTATGTTTCTGTGATGACAATTAGGTCGTAGCTATCTCTTGCTGCACGAGGGCTTTCAGCTCTTCCTGTTTGCTTCCCGTGCTGCGTGCATTGGTGTAAATGCGCTTGAGCTGGGTTATCAATTTCATCCCTGAAATGGGCACACCACCTCTAGGCTCAGCTGTAGTAAGCCTGGTTTTATCCTCTGTTCTATCAAAAAAAAACACTAACTCTTGCCCTAGTATCCTCTTTCCCCTGCAGGACAGGGTCTTCTCATCCAATGTCCCGTAAATCAAGCTGTGATCAAAAAACCCCAAAGTCCTGCTGGTAGCATCAGTTTTGG
>NW_009961407.1:0-450 GCF_000747805.2 Chaetura pelagica | reverse complement strand
CTTAAAGATCATCAGATTCCAATCTCCCTGCCATGAGCAGCGCAGGGCAGCTCAGTGCAGTTCTTCTAGCTGTCCTTCAGCCATTGCATCTAGGGCAGGGCAGATAACATTGAGATAACAAAGATTTGAAGTTTCACAGCATGGATTAAGCAAACAAGATGTGAGAGCTGGTCCTGTTTCTACCCCTGCTGATGACACATTAGTGACTGTGCCTCATCCTCCTTCCTAGCCTCACCCTCTAGTGCCTCAACAGAGGGGATGCTCTTTTGTAGACATTGTCTCTCACTCTGTGTCTGCATAGCAGGATGAGGCCCTGAATTCACCCAGAGTATTCAAGCATCCCTAATAAAACAAATAATTAATTACTGTAACAAAACATCCCCAAGACTCCATGAAAAGCACCAGCTATTTTTATTGGTATGATGCAAAGTGCAAACTTCCTTTTCCCCC
>NW_009961406.1:0-450 GCF_000747805.2 Chaetura pelagica | reverse complement strand
GCTTGCTTGCCCAAGGCATCTTGTGACCAACTCACTGGTCCTCCTGCCAGAGGCTCTGCTTCCAGCCACACCCAGCACCACCTCCCCATCCCCTCTTCTCCAGCCCTTTCATGGCTCGGAAGGAATAAGACCACAGCAAAGTCCACCACCCTGTCCTTCCTCACCTCATGTCGGGCCCAAAAGTCCTCCCAACCTCAGGTACTCAGGCTTTTGGAGGGTGCTGGCAGAAAGCAAGAAATAAGGAGCCTTCAACTCCTTATTTGGCCTTGGGAGACCTTCACTGTGGGAGTCATCATCCAAAAGGGGCTCTCTGAAGAGCCCTACAGTGGCCATAGGAGCAGCCGTGCCCTGGCTGGGCTGAGAGAGTAGAAGGGCAGGAGGAAGCTCATTTATTTTACTGTCCTAGATGCTATATCCATTCATTTTTGTTTACAGTCACCACCACAGCAG
>NW_009961405.1:0-449 GCF_000747805.2 Chaetura pelagica | reverse complement strand
AAACAACAAGTTTTTATTTCACTATGGCCACTAAGGCTTGGAAAGGAAGAACACCACAAAGCAACCACAACTACCCAAACAGGCAGGAGGAGCAACCGGTGGTTTCATCTGCTAAGGCACTTGCTACCCAGGGCCTGCCTACTTCCAATAGTTGGGGAACAGGAAAAAGGAAGAAGGCTGCGGTTAATTGTGGATACTATAGGGGATCCATTAAGTAGTACCTTCAAATTGAGATGAAAGAGATTCAGCAGAATTCTAGAAATAGTACTTGACAAGTCACTAATTTTACATGCTTGTGAATTAAAACTCAATTACCCCTCATGGACTCACTCACTGTCACAAATAGTATTGTCATTTTTAATTCAGGTTCTCTTCTGTTTCTGCTGCAAACAATAGCACAGTGAACCTATTTTATAATTAGGCTATTACAGCCACATCATTTTGACTGG
>NW_009961404.1:0-449 GCF_000747805.2 Chaetura pelagica | reverse complement strand
CAGGAGCCAAAGATTTATTCCTAACTTTGTCACAAATTATCTGCTCTGTGTTTTGGGCTCTGAGGATCTTCCTCAGATAAAGATAATGGGAACAGGCAATTAAGAGTCTCAGTCTTTCATGGACAGTGATATCACAGGCCCTCCAGCAATCTTGAGGGTCAAGGCTTTGAAAAGCAATGAGTAAGCAAAATAAAGGTCCACCAACAGAATTTGCCTTTAGAAAAGGGCAGTGAAGGGCTCCTGACAGTTGGATGTTGTGCTTTAGAAGTCACAAAGGCTCTGGAAGCCTGGGAGAGTTATCTAAATGCTAAGTAGTGTTAATTAGGGATGAAGAGTGCAAGGTTAGAGAGCAAAAAGAGGTTGTTTGTACCTTGGTTCAATCTTCTCTGCAGAAGAACTTCTCATCATGCTGTTCTGGACTTGCTGGAACTGCAATCACAAAAAAAAAA
>NW_009961403.1:0-449 GCF_000747805.2 Chaetura pelagica | reverse complement strand
CAACAGGAAACCGCTTCTGTGCTCCAGGCAAGAGCCTCAAGTTGTCCTCAAATCCATCCCCAGGGTGCAGCAAAGCCCTGGACCTCCATGGCAGGAGATAAGCTCTGCCAGATCTGATAAAGAGATCCTCCCTGTCTGGCCCCACACAGCTTCATGGGGGGGTGACAGACAAAACTATTTGTCTTGTCCCAGATGTTCTGCTTCAAAAATGTAAAATCAAAACAGCAGCAAAGATGGTTCTGTGGTCAACCACTGAAAAACTGCTCTGCTGAGGACTCTGAGCCTCTGCAGCTGCTGCTTCTGGGCCAGGGAGGGACCATCAGACACTTCTCATCCCTCCAAAGCAGGTGAGGACACCCCAAACTTGGCCAAGAGCACTTAGAGCTGGGCAGAAAGAAATTCCTCAGCCCTAAGTAAACAGCAGCAAAAATCATCCTGTAAAATCCTGG
>NW_009961402.1:0-449 GCF_000747805.2 Chaetura pelagica | reverse complement strand
AACAATTATGTTCCCTGTCTTTCAATTCTGCTTTTGTACAGGAGGAACTGCAGGCAAATCTAGATTTGATCCAAACGTACAGGCTTCATATTGCACAGGACATTAACCAAGATAACCTTCAGCTGTTCCTCACCTCATACAACAGGTACAGGACACCTTTTTCCCTGCTAGGTTGCTCCCGTAGCTTCCATGCTCAGTACTTTTGCTGCTGTATGTATTATTCTGTGGATATTATGCCATATGAACCTTTGTCCTAAGCTTGGTCTTCAGCCATTACCCTGAGCCAAGCTCAGGGTCATGCCTGGGTTCACCCCTCAGTAGATCATCTCTCCAGGATCACAGCAAGCTTGCCCTAACATCAAGGATCCTGGTTGCTAGCAGTTGCTGCTGGGGCTCCTGCTCATGGCATGGCACAGGGAGTGATAACATGTTGCCTGGGTGCTGGAACC
>NW_009961401.1:0-449 GCF_000747805.2 Chaetura pelagica | reverse complement strand
CCCTCATTTGTCTGGTTCAAGACATGTCCTTGGGGCAAATTTGTGTTTAAGTGGTTGTGACTTTGGGGAAGACCGTGAGAGAGGAATCAGTGTGATTTCCTTCAGAGAGGAATTAGACATGATCCTGGAAAAGATGAGCATATTCCTCTATAAACCTACTGTGAAGTGTAACAGCAACAGAAGGGACAGGAAAGGCCCAAGGGGATAGAATCACCTGGAGTCCATCACCACCCTCCTGAGGAGAGCAGCACTGTGCTTCTACATCATTTCTCCATAAAGTCACAGTCAACTCATTGCACCTTTGTGGGACCTTTGGGGATAGAATTTGTTCCCTGTTGCCCCTTTTGTGGCATAGAGCAGTTGCCAATAGGAGATGTTAGTGCCTCAGAAAGGCCATGGTGTCCTCAGCCCAGGACCTGGGTCCAGACCCTGACCACTGGACAGAGCCC
>NW_009961400.1:0-449 GCF_000747805.2 Chaetura pelagica | reverse complement strand
AACCCAAACCATTCCATGATTCTGTGTTTCTTCCCAATTTCATCGGACTTGCTTGGTATATCTCAACTTCCCATTAGAAACAAAGGAATATGTTGACAAAAAGCCACACACCAAGATACACTCTGTCCAAAATCTCCCCAATCCTCTGTTCTTCTTCCCCTCTTTTCCAGCCAGGCTCATGAATACTTTAAGTCTTTTAACATTCTTCTACACCTATTCTGTACATGCTCCTCTAAGCCTAACGGTTTCAACCTTTGATGTTCTATGCTCCTATCTCCTACCTTCTGTCCATGTCCTCCTCAGTAAGCACTGCAAGTTGAGACACCAATCACATCTTCCACACCTCTAAGCAGCTTTCTGTAGTGCTACAACCCAGACTGTCCCATACAACTACTCAATGATGCTTTCAGTTAGTTCAAGAAGCATGAGAGTCCAACTTCATTTTTTTT
>NW_009961399.1:0-449 GCF_000747805.2 Chaetura pelagica | reverse complement strand
TGAGGGACATGGTTTAGCACTGGACTCAGTAACAGTTGGACTCAAGGATTCTAAAGGTCTTTACCAGAATGATTATGTGATTAGTTGTAGATACCCATGCCTTTTTGCAAAAACCCAGAACACACCTACTCTTTTGTTGATGTCACAACCCTTTCTGGGAAGATCTAGTTGCCTAATAAAAAATGTCTTTTACATCCATGGTTATTCTTTGATAGTATCTTTGTTTCAGAAGCTTTTCCTGTCACTCCTGGTCCCTTTTTCTGGTTTATGGCATTGCAAGCTTGGATTGATGTTTACTGCCTGTGTTCGGTGCTGAGGGTTGGAGTTGGATCTCCTCTGACTGGAGGAAGGACTCATCTCTTTGGCAACAGCTCTAACCCCAAGTGATATCCCTCAAGGGTCTCACTTTAGGGACTGTCTGTGCCTTTCAGTTGAGGTGACCCTGACTT
>NW_009961398.1:0-449 GCF_000747805.2 Chaetura pelagica | reverse complement strand
AAAAAAAAAAAGCATACACATACATATATACTCAGGGACAGACAGACACACAGACAAATACAGGGGAGTTGATAAGTTCAGGTAATTTTTGGAAAATTCCTCTCTGTGTAGCAGTGTTGGTTAGAGATATAATTTTTTTGCAATATTCCTACATCATCAACACCTCTTGCTTAGACGGAGTTACAGCAATCTAACAGAGCTTCTGATGACATAACTGTTCTCTTTAGCAATCAAATGTAAGCAACTAGTAGTGTGTTTGGCAGGTATAAAGTGCTTTTCCTAGATGGTACTGACACTACATCTATACTGGCAAGTATTTGAAACTTAGCACATAAGAGAGAGTACTAAAGAAGTAGGATGAAAAACTGTATCACAGTAGTGAAAGCTAATCTGGACTCATTCATAGGGCTACTTCCTTCTATTTTTCTTTTAGAACTTAGATTTAATGA
>NW_009961397.1:0-449 GCF_000747805.2 Chaetura pelagica | reverse complement strand
AAGAGGAAGAAGAAGAAGAAGTAAGTATGCTGGAGTAATCTACTTAGGCTCTTATTTTAAATCATTTATTGTCAGTGCAAATGTAGCCCCAAATAAGTCTGATTTTGCATGATCCAATTTCAGCCTTTCTAGAGAATAAATATCAGCATATGCTTCAGGAAGACAGTGGTTGTGTTCCTGTGTTCTGGCTGAGAGAGTTTTAGTCCAGCAAGGAGCAAAAAGTAGAGAGAATGAATGTGTGAGGTTTTTTGCCAGATGACAAAGAGGGGTTTTATTAAAGAACCAAATGTGAACTTTGATTTCTGACAATTAACAATGATTCTGGGAGCCATCCTATAAACATCAGAGGATGCAGAGTTGTAACATGCAATCCTCTGTTTCATCTCAGCCATTGACAATTTTCAAACACCCACTTTAATGAAATTAAATGTCTGGCTTCACCTTTCTTT
>NW_009961396.1:0-449 GCF_000747805.2 Chaetura pelagica | reverse complement strand
GAGCTTATGGGTCAGGATTAAAGGGAGGGCACGGACAGAGAACATAATAGTCGGGGTCTGCTATAGGCCACCTGAGCAGGAAGGCTCATTGAAGCCCTTTATAGACAGATAGTATATCCTTATATTTGCAAGCCCTGGTCTTCATGGGAAACTTCAGCCAACCTGATACCTGTTGGAGGGACAACAAAGCAAGGCATAAGTAATCCAGGAGATTCCTGGGAATGTGTTGATAACTTGCTTCTCCAAGTGATGGAGGATCTAACAAGAAGTGCTATGTTGGACCTTGTTCTCACCAACATGGAGGGGCTGGTGGGAAATGGAAAGCTCAAGAGCAGCCTTAGCTGTAGTGACTAAGACATGGTGGAGTTCAAGATCTTTAGGGTGGTGAGGACAGCACACAGCAAGCTTGCTACCCTGAACTTCAGGAGAGCAGACTTTGGCCTCTTCAG
>NW_009961395.1:0-449 GCF_000747805.2 Chaetura pelagica | reverse complement strand
TGTGCCTACAATTTTGTATCTGCATTTTGCTTTCTGGATTGGGTCTCATGCCTGTTGAATCTTGCAGTGAAAGTGATTGTACTTTAAAAGGTATCAGTTTAGATTGCAGAGTAGGTTCCATATTTCAAGGACCTTCCTCTTAACATGTTTTAAAAGTTTGGTGATGTTTTAGGATAATGAAGAATACTTCCACTTGTGAGAACTGAAATGTAATAAGGCCGTAGAAACAATCTCCAAACAACTTTAAACTGAAACATGAAGTAATCTGAGAAGAGTTGTGGCTAAATCTGTGGGCCTAACCATTGGTCACTTCTGAGCATCTGCTGCATGGCAAAGTCTTAATTGCTGCTTTTCAGTAGGTGAGCTTTTGATCTAAGGTGAACTGAGCTGAAACCAGATTTTGCTTCTGTTTACTCTTCAACTATCAAATTGTTTGAAACAATCTGAGC
>NW_009961394.1:0-449 GCF_000747805.2 Chaetura pelagica | reverse complement strand
TGCAGCAGCACGTGTGTGTGATAGCACACGTGAACATGTGTGTGCAATGAGCTGGTGTGCAATGGTACGTGTGTGACAGTGATATCTGAGTGTGTGTCTGCAGCTGCACACGTGTGTGAGAACATGTGTGACACCGTGAGCTGGTGTGCATGGCCCTGAGTGTGTGATGGGCTGGTGTGCAACGACACAAGCGTGTGCATCACAGCCTGGTGTGCTCTGCCATGTGCTCGTGTCACGGGCTGGTGTTCCCTGACACACGTGTGTGGCAGCCTGGCAGGCAGCAGTGCACACGTGAGCACACGCGTGTGTGTGTGTACACGAGGCTGGTGAGCACTTGATCCGCCGCACAACTGTGTGACACACGCGTGTGAACACGAGCGTGCACCGGGCTGGCAGGGAAGCACGGGGTGAGCAGGGGGTGTGCAAGGACACGCGTGTGCCCCTCGCAC
>NW_009961393.1:0-449 GCF_000747805.2 Chaetura pelagica | reverse complement strand
TTTTTTCTATTAAAATCAAAGCAAACACACTATAGAGCAAAACTGGCTAACTTGTTACTGCTTCCCAGCTCTCAAACTCCTTTAGCTATTAGGGTAAGTTATGCTTCCTTACCTACTTCCTGTGTTAATTTGTTTCATGGCATGTATGTTCTCAAGTCACAGAATGTGCCAGCTATCTTACCACTGCTGCAGTTTGCACATCACCTAACTGGTGTCATGTGAGGTGTCCACTACTGGCACAAGCACAGATGTAGACTGCAGCTGTGAAATAAGATATTCACTCAGAGTCATACTAAAAAATGGAATTACATGAGAGCTCACCTCTGAAAGGCTTGGCCATAACCAAGGAATTCATGGCCTAGGAGGAGGCATCAAGTGCACATGAGTGCAGAAGAGGACTCATGACCAGCCCATGCAAGTGGGTTGGAACTAAATGATCTTTAAGGTCC
>NW_009961392.1:0-449 GCF_000747805.2 Chaetura pelagica | reverse complement strand
TAAAAAAAAAAGCTAATGCACCTTTATTGCCTCAGCTGGGTCACGTCTTCCCTGCTTGAGGGAAGGGGCCTCATCACCCTGTGCTCCTTCCCATTGCTTTGGAGCTGCTGGTGGCTTCATCCCAGGGCTTGCTCTGATCCCAAATACCTCCCCCGAAGTCAGTCCCCCCCGACCCCCCGCGGCTCCCTTATTATGCACACATTAGCGTGCAAATGAGGACGGGGAAGGGGGGTGCTGCCCCCTCCCCCGGCTCAGAACAGGGTGGCTTCTTTCTGGCAGATCCACTGCAGCCCCGCGGTGCAGCTCTCGGAGCCGATCCTGCCCCCCCTCAGCACCCCGCAGGTTTTGTTCCTTTCGTCCTCGGGGCTCAGCGGGAACCTGGGGGGTGCAGGAGGGACCCCCGTGTCACGGCACGAGGGTCGCTGGGGTGACGGGGGGGTCCCCATCCC
>NW_009961391.1:0-448 GCF_000747805.2 Chaetura pelagica | reverse complement strand
TTTTTTTTTTCCCAGCAAATGAATGTCATAAAACATGTATTGCTAAAGTGGCTATTGATATTTCCCCACAAAGCAAAATCAGTTGTCATTGATTGATGCCTTGTAAATCAATGGCAGATGTTGTTAAATGAAGAAATAAATAACAAGGACTTAAAGACTGCAAATTAGTTGGGGAAAAAAAGGCAAAAGCCCTTGAAACCATAAACTGCATTTATTCATAAAGTCTATTATCTCTCCAGTGCATTTCTTATTCAAGATGAGAAAATTAGTTTCCTGGTACTTGAACTAGTTTTGCTCCCTGTACATTCCTGTACACGTGTGGGTGAACTGACTTGATTGGTTCTTAGCCTGAAATGTAGATTGCTGCAAAGTTATGACTACAGACCAAGATTAACAGTGGACATTACATTTCTGTAACACTCTTGATCCAGTAAGCAAGCATTGACCC
>NW_009961390.1:0-449 GCF_000747805.2 Chaetura pelagica | reverse complement strand
AAAAAAAAAAGGTGGCAGAGAATTAAATTAGCATTTACCTTTGGCAGACACATCAGCAGGACTGCTGTCTAGAGTTGGAGATGGCTCTCCCATCTTGACTCCAGTTTCCATCTATGAAAGGAAATCAAAAGTTAGGAAATACCATTTCCAAAGCAGATCACAAGCCAAGCTAGAAATACACATCAATGTAACAGAGAGGGAGAGGGTGGAATGTTTAGGAGGAGAAATAAGTCTGGGTGCATCAAAACAACCCAAGGAGAACATGGAAGGCATGGGTGGTGGCTGTGAGGAATGCCATTCAAAAATTTTAGACAGGGTCTTATCAAAACCTTAGCTGGGTTTTTAATATCTTCACAGATTAAGGTAACACAATCTCTACGCAACCTGTTTCAACACTTCTATCTCTAACTGGAAAGAAATATGGGCAAAAATTTTCAGTACAAAGTTAA
>NW_009961389.1:0-448 GCF_000747805.2 Chaetura pelagica | reverse complement strand
AATACAGCTCTCTGTAGACAGAAAAATGCAGCAAAAGGCAGTGAACTTCCCATCTCCAGTGGCCTTGCTTTTAGGCATCAAACATGTTTTAAAACATTCAAAAGTAAATGTTTAAGGAACCAATTATGAGGTTCTGATGGAGAACTTGCCTAGGTCAGGTTATTAATAATAGTAATTCTAGCTTAGGAGGTTGGAATGTCAAAACCAGCTAAAATGATGTTAAATGTAATAAATGCATCAGTAAAAGTAACTCAAACAGCCAAGCAAAATGGTTTTAGCAGGAAAAGAGGAATTTGAGATGCTTGCTGAACTGCAAAAGCACAAACAAAAAAATCCAAGCAAAAAACCCAAAAGCCCACACACCCCCTATAAAATGTATTTTACAACAGATGTTCTCAGAGGACAGCTCAGCACCCTGAGAACCACCACAGCATTCACCAGTCACTGG
>NW_009961388.1:0-448 GCF_000747805.2 Chaetura pelagica | reverse complement strand
CTTGAGGTCCCTTCCAACCTGACATTCTATGTTTCTATGTACATATCTGCTAAATATTCTCAGTGCCTTCAGTGAGCAGCAGGATCTCATTCCTAACCCTAGTCCACCAGACCCTAAGACAACATTTCACTTCAAGCACACAAGTAACACTACTCAGCCTCCCCACAGGCCTGCATAGCTTTGGCTCTGACCCGTAACATTGTTGAGCCTAAATGTCTCCATCCATAGCCCATGATGTTTATCTATTCCAGGGAGCACCTGTGAAATGGATTCACATGTGACTAAGGTCACTCATGTCTCACAGGTAAAACACGTGAGCCAGATCCTGCTCTCACAGTCAGGGCTGTCAGGCAGCCCCAGCAGCCACCACAACAGGACATGGGGCTGGTGGAGCAAGTCCAGAGAAGGGCCATGGATTTGATGAGAGGGCTGGAGCAGCTCTGCTCTG
>NW_009961387.1:0-448 GCF_000747805.2 Chaetura pelagica | reverse complement strand
ATCACAGCACCACCACCACTCTGTGTGCTGTTTGTTCTTATTTGCTGTTTACTGTGATCAGCTGAAGTTGGGAAGAACAACTCATCTTAAGTAATTAAAATATACTCAACTATTAACTACTCAGCAACTTCCCTAAAGTCATGAAATTATATCATTCAACAGCCAGGCAGACAGGCCAGAGGAGGCTCACAGCCCCCAAACACTTAATTCACATGGTCCATTCAAAGATCAGCTGCTTCAGGCAGGTTAAAAGTCATTAACAACTGCCCCACTTCACCTCTCAGCAAGTTATACTCGTCTAAGAATATAATTAAATCTCTTCTGCTTCCTGATAGATCTGAGGCAAAGCCCCTTGGAAGCTGCAGAGAGCTGTAGTGTCTCTGGGCTTGAGTCCATATTCTAAAGGAAGCCTACAAAGTAGAAGTCTACAAACCTGTAATTCTTTCTG
>NW_009961386.1:0-448 GCF_000747805.2 Chaetura pelagica | reverse complement strand
TCCTTGGCCTTGCTTAATCTGCAAAATACAAATTCCTCTGCTGTCGTCAGCAGTGCTTTTATGCACAAACACCTTGCTACAAATGCCTCAATGCACATGCCAACCAACCTTAATTTCTTTGGTCAGCCCCGAAAGCTTAGCTGAAGTACATACGTTGCTGATTGAAAGGCTGGAAACTGCCTCTTGCACTTAATTGTTGGTTAGATAGCACTTATTGTTATTTTTCCTCAGACTTTTCCCACACAAAATCGATGGTCGCTCTATAGAAGATGAAGAAGAAAGGTTATGTTCTCATTCTGACAATATAGAATAGAATTAGAATAGAGTATTTCAGCTGAAAGGGATCTACAACAACCATCTAGTCAAACTGCAGGACCATACGAACTGTAGTTAAAAACACCAACGTAATAAGAAATATTTCCTTTTTCCAAATACTTTTTTTTTTTTT
>NW_009961385.1:0-447 GCF_000747805.2 Chaetura pelagica | reverse complement strand
TCAATGGCTTGATGTCCAAATGGAGATCAGTAGCAAGTGGTGTCCCTCATGAGTCTGTACTGGGACCAGTACTGTTTTGCATCTTAATCAGTGACATAGATAATGGAATCAAGGGCACCCTCAGCAATTTTGCAGATGACAGCAATCCGAGTGATGTGGTTGACATGCCTGAGGGACCAGATCCCACCCAGAGGGACCTTGTCAAGCTCAATAAGGGGGCTCATGCCAACCTTATGAAGTTCAATAAAGCCAAATGCCAGGTCCTGTACCTGGGTCAGGGCAATCCAACCTGCAATTGCAGGTGAGTGGAGAAAAGATTGAGAAGACCCCTGAGGAAAAGGACTTGGGGTGTTGGCTGATGATATGAGCTGGCAATGTGCACTCACAGGCCAGAAAGCCAACGTGTCCTGGGCTGCAATATGTCCAGCTTTTGCCACCTCCCTGGAA
>NW_009961384.1:0-448 GCF_000747805.2 Chaetura pelagica | reverse complement strand
GGAGGTGAAGGGAGAGGAGAGGCTACACGGCCAGGAGGGAACATTCACTTGTCAGTCTCTTCAGCCTTTCACTCTCTACAGTGTCACCATCTCCCTACCCCCTAGCACCATCCTGTACTCCTGGTTGGCCAGAACAGAAGAAACAGGTTTGTGTATAGAGTATAGAGAGAAGGGACAGCCCTGGGCTGGGTCACAGGTAGGGGAGGTGGGTCAATATCCCCTTTGCCCCACAGCTCAGCCTCATCATCTGATCCCTCCCTGTAGGGATAGTCCTGGTACTGGGGTTGTTTGGAGCCTGTGGGGCTTTGGGGAAGGTGCAGTGCAGGTGCTGGGGCACAGCACATCCCCTCCTCACTCTCCTGTGGGTCAGGAGTTGCCTGTAGCTTGTTCTGGGCTCACACCCTCCTCACTGCCTCTTTCTCCTGTGCTTCCAGTGCCAGATGCACCC
>NW_009961383.1:0-448 GCF_000747805.2 Chaetura pelagica | reverse complement strand
TGACCTGCTGGCTGCACTTCTTTTGATGCAGGGCACAGCTGGCTTTCTGGGCTGCCTGTGCACATTGTCAGCTCCTGTTCTGCTTCTTATTGTCCAACACTCCCCAGTCCTTCTCCTCTGGGCTATTAAGAGAATATTTTACAGTGAATAAAGGATCATTGTCAAAACACAAGACAACACTGTATCTGTTTGGCTTCTCCTTGTCCTTCGTCTACAAAACACTGTTGTTCTGGAACATCGAAACATGGCATGGGATGAGTCTTACAGGGGAAGACTTAAATCAAATACCTTTGAGTCTGGGAAAATAGGATGTTCATTGGAGATGTGTCTAGCCAGAAGGTCTTTTGTTTTTTCCTTTGCAATGTTTTACATGTGAGGAGGGATTCCTTCATCTGGATCACACAGGATCACAGAATCTTCCACTCCCTTCCTCATCTTTGTGGCTCTG
>NW_009961382.1:0-448 GCF_000747805.2 Chaetura pelagica | reverse complement strand
TTTTTTTTTTTCTGTAGGAAGATATAAATGGCTGAATGAGCTTGACATGTGCAAGTTATGGTTTTATTTTTGACATTAATTAAGAGAGGTCAAGTCCAGTGATTTCAGGCTTCAGTAGTAATTTATGCATAAAGCAAGAATACTGTGCACACTTATTTTGGATCAGTATAGGAGCAATCTGGTCCATGACTGGTAATCTCTGGAGAAGACAGGAAATTTATTAATTGATGTATGACTTAGTTGTCAATATGTAGTAGCAACTTCTCCCAAAACCTCTCTTCTTAGAATAAGACAGATAAAACAATAGCTTAAATGATGTACAAAATTTTCTTCAGAATATTATTGCTGGTAACATGGCTGATAAGACAGCAGACACTACTTGTACTATAAATGGTGTGCATAAGGAACTGGTGTGTATTTTTCTCTGGCAATTTAGCAAAGTACTCTG
>NW_009961381.1:0-448 GCF_000747805.2 Chaetura pelagica | reverse complement strand
AAGCCCACTCTGAAAGTTGCCAAAGATTACCAAACCCAAATACTGTCTCTCATGCAAAGTACTGACCAAAGTCAAACATCTTGGACCCAGTAAATATAGGTCTTAAGGTGGAGACCCCTCGGAGCTCTCCAGGATCGCACTGAGCTGCGACTTGCCTCATGTGTTTCACAAAGGTAGCTGGTTCATCTGGCTGAAAGAGTAAGTAACTGGCCACTTCTCTTAGGCATGGGGGACAATGGAATTACATTGGGCTGATATAATTTGACTCCAATGAGTAACCAGTGGGGGAAGAATGCACTGTCTTTCGTGATATTAGGTACCAATATTTAACACCTTAACAGGTTAGCACCTCTATCTGTGTAGATGTGTGTGAGTGTTCATGCACAATTTAGTTTAGAAACACCAGACCCATAATTATGTGTTAGAGCACTACACTGAAATCCCTACA
>NW_009961380.1:0-448 GCF_000747805.2 Chaetura pelagica | reverse complement strand
ACAGGCCTGCAGGACAGATGGAAGGGATGGACACGAGACCTGCCCACAGCCTGGCCTATGGACAGCCTGGAGTACTGGCGAAACACACACTGAGTAATTGAAATCACCGTATGAAGATGTTAATGAACCACTAGCAGACAAAAATCCACTCCCCCAGGCTCGAGGGACCCCTGCTAACAACAAGCCCCCCATGCTTGGAGCAAGTGCAGTGACATTCCTGAGCATTGCCCCTTGGAATGGCAGCGAGGGATGAGTGACCCATCATGTGTGCAGGGATAGAATCATGTGAGTGATCGAGTTCTTCTCACCTTTTTGGGTATAAAAGTGGCATTTGTGTTTCAGGAGCTGAGCTGGCTGTGGGGAACAGCCCCCGCTCCCTGCTCTGCACAGAACTGGCTGTTCCAGCAAATCTCTGGGTTCTGGGTGGATTGGCCTCTTGCACAGCAGG
>NW_009961379.1:0-448 GCF_000747805.2 Chaetura pelagica | reverse complement strand
CAACTAATTCCTTTCTTACTCATGGTAGATACCACCACTTCTCTGACCTCCAATGAGAGATGCTGTAGTCTCCTCAGGTAATATACTCCTAGTGCTTCGTTACTACAAAGCTTTTATCCAGACACCATTGAGATTCACCCTGCTCGCTGGGGGGCGGGGAGGGAAAGGGGTTGTTCTCCTCCTTTTTGTACCATCATCTGAGATGCTTCAAGACCAGAGGGGCGCATCCCCGTTCTCCTACATCCTGTAGCTTCTACACGACACATGGAGACGTGGGACATCCTTCACCTGTTATCCCTTCCTTATTCAGTGTCATCCACTCTGCTTCCAATTACAATAAGCCTTAAAATGCAGCCTCTGTAAATGGTCTATGGGTTTGGTTTTTTGTTGTCCTTTTTTTCTTTACCTCATGCTGTGCTTTTATCTCACTGTGCACAAACCAAACACA
>NW_009961378.1:0-448 GCF_000747805.2 Chaetura pelagica | reverse complement strand
CCTAATCCCCCCCCTCCCCCCATTAATTAACACCCCCAGGTGTTAATTAACACCCCCACATTAATTAGACGCCGCATTTATGCAAATTTATGCAAATTCAGGCCCGTTTCAGCTTCTCCTCCTCCCACTGCTCCGGGGTCAAGGTCCTTTGCTCCAGGGCGTGGATCGAGTTCAGCTCCTCCCCCAGCGCCTCATTAACCAGCCTAATTAGGTTAATTAGCCATTAATAACGGGTCTAGGGGGGTTCATTAGCGTTAATTAATGCTAATTAACCCCTCACCTGTGTCTCTGGAGGAGCCCAAGGCCCCGGAAACGTCCGGAAACCACCAAGAGCCTGAAACTGGTCGAGCACCGAGTCGGGGTCGTGTCCTCGACCTCCTGGGGTAATTAACGAGCTGCGTTAATTAATGAGCCTCATTAACGGCCCCTTCGTCACCCTCGGGGGTCA
>NW_009961377.1:0-448 GCF_000747805.2 Chaetura pelagica | reverse complement strand
GGGAAAGAGAAGCAAATAAAGGGAATTAGTATTTCAGAAGCATGTCATTTCCCACTCCTTTCAGCACCATTTCATATCTTCAGCTTTGCTTTGGAGGCTAGTTTGAGAGATCTCAAGGACTGAAAGCAGTGCAGTTTTGCTGACAAGCTCAGGAAAGCAATATTTTATGACTTGTATTTAACATGTCCCAAGAAATCTAATTTCTCTTCTTCTGAAGCACAGCACTGGAAGTTGATTCCAGGCTTGTGCTCCTCGCAAGAGGCATAAGGGAAGATGTTCTACAGTAAGCAAGGATGTTCTTTAACCCTTAAGTCTCTGGCTCTAGCTTTTATGACCAAACCTTAAACTCTGGACACTCTAAAATAACAGCTTTTTGAAATCTGGCTTGGTGCTTTGCTTTTCTGGGGGTCTGTGGCTCATCTGTGAAAATTTAGGTGAAAAAAAAAAA
>NW_009961376.1:0-448 GCF_000747805.2 Chaetura pelagica | reverse complement strand
GCCAAGCACCAGGTAGGGGACAGCAAGGGGGTTGTACCCAAGGGGGATGTTTGGGGTTGATGCACAGCTCCGTGCAAGCTCTGGTGGCCCCATTCAAGCTCAAGTAGCTCATGCAAGTTCAGGTGTCCCCATGCAAACCCTGGTGGCCCTATGCAAGCCCAAGTAGCCCGTGCCATCCCAGGTGGCCAGTGCAAGCCCAGTTGCCCCCATGCAAGGTCAGGTGGCCCCATGCAAGCTCTGGTGGCCCCATTCAAGCCTAAGTAGCCCATGCAAGCCCAGGTGGCCTGCGCAAGCCCTGGTGGTCCATTCACACTCTGGTGGCCCAAGGCAAGCCTGGAGGAGTCCATGCAAGCCAGGATGACCCCATGCAAACCCAGGTGGCCATGCTAGTCAAGGTGACTCCACACATGGCCAAGTGGCCTGTGCAAGCCCAGGTGCCCCATGCAAG
>NW_009961375.1:0-447 GCF_000747805.2 Chaetura pelagica | reverse complement strand
GAGGCATCTCCTAAAACTGGCACAGCCACAGTGTATGGGATCTGTAAGGTGTGTCAGGGGTTTGGTGTGGGTGGGTCTTTTTGTGCAATTTTGGATATTTGTGAAGGCAGGTGCACAGGCAGGGGTGCCCAGGACTGTTCATGGAGCAGGGTACTGCACCAGAGGGGTTGTGTGCTTGGGCAGGGACCTGCTGCCTGACAGGGTCACCTCTCAGCCTTCCCAGGAAGCTACTCAAGGACTGTGGGGAGAAGCTCTGTGGAATTAGTCATCCTTGGTAGGGCAAGGACGAGTCCTTCTGCTTTTGGAAGTGATGTGTGGGTCTGGACTGCTCACAGCTCCAGAACACCCCAAGGATATTTGCAGAGGATTCTTCTGCACACAGCAAAAGATTCTTCAGCACACAGGGGCAGCATTTGCCTGGAAGAAAAGGAGTCTGTGCTTTGAGTT
>NW_009961374.1:0-447 GCF_000747805.2 Chaetura pelagica | reverse complement strand
ATTTGTGCTGTTAGTGGCACTGCTAAGGTGTAATTCTTCTGACCTAAAATAAATCTTCTGACCTATCCATCTTAAATGTTTGTTCCTCTCCATTGATTATAAACACTGTATGTATTTGTAGTTAAATGAGATCAGCCCCATCCCTGTTCTCTCATAAATGCCATTTAGTATTATTTCAGCAAGGAAAAATACTTGGGCTTTACAATAATTTATACAAATTTTAATCTCTTACTCGCGTCAGGGCTGCATACACTCCAGCTTGTATCCCTCTCCTACATAAATAAGACAAAGTCCACACCAAATTTTTCTTTTTTTCTATTCTAATGCTGCTGGTGCTTTCCTTTACCCTTAGTGCAGGCAAGTCAATTCTTTTGAACTCTGTCATCTGAACTCATTTTATTTATCCATGCCCACGGCAGAGGGGTTGGACTAGATGACCTTTAAAAG
>NW_009961373.1:0-447 GCF_000747805.2 Chaetura pelagica | reverse complement strand
TGGACCTAGAAGGAGGAGCCACTGAAGGAGAGGTGAAAGTGAGCCTGTGCTGCCCTGCTGACCACATTCACTGCAGTGAGGATGGGTGGGATCACCTCCTGGATCCATCACCCCTGAGGGGTCCCCTGAGGGGATGCCCCTCCTGAGGGGCAGTGGGCATAGATGTCTGCAGGAGGACTTAAATTAAAACGATTTTAGTTGATTAATTATGCTTGGGAACTGGGGAATACTTCTTTAGAGCTTGTCGTGAGCTGATACTGGGGGACTATCAGTATTACTCTCTGTGACAATTGTGTTAACCCCAGTAGCTTTACCTTGTGTAGAGAGAGGATCAAAGTTAATCAGAGGTCATGCTCATCTGAAAGACTGTGGGTTTGTTGAACTTAACAATAGTAACATAATACTAATAACTAATTTAGGAACATATGCCATGGACACATCTCACAT
>NW_009961372.1:0-448 GCF_000747805.2 Chaetura pelagica | reverse complement strand
GGTTTGTTGTATGACCCTTCATTTGTGGAATATTCTTTATGTTCCTCATGTTCCTTGATTTGATTTCATGTTCCTTGGTATGTTCCTCATGTTCCTGGGGCTGTTGTAAATGCTCTTTATGTTCCTTGGATTGTCGTATGTTCCTTGGTTGTTTTATGTTCCTGGGGTTGTTGTATGTTCCTTATGTCTCTTTCATGTTCCTTGTGTTATGTTCTTTATGTTCCTTGCTTTGCTGTATGTTCCTCATGTTCATGTTCCCCACGTTCTTTTAATGTTCCTCATGTTCTTTGCTTTGCTGTATTTTCCATGTTCTATGTTCTTTATGTTCATGTTCCTGGGGCTGCTGCAAATGTTCTTTAGTTTGTTATATGTTCCTTGGTTTGTTGGATGTTCCTTGTGTCCCCTTTATGTTCCTCATGTTCCTGGGGCTGCTGTAAATGCTCTTTAT
>NW_009961371.1:0-447 GCF_000747805.2 Chaetura pelagica | reverse complement strand
TCATCTAGTCCAACTCCCCTGCTAAGGCAGGGGAATATCTGCAATCTGAACTGTAACTAGGGAGACCTGAACACATTCAAAAAAGCTGTCACTAGAAATAAACACTCATGGTAAGAGTAGTATAAAGCTCGGGAAATGTAAAGGTAAAATAATCCAGTCTGCAACCCAATTATGTCTTTAGCTAGTTGCATGAAATTAATTTGCTATTCTTAAAGCTATTTAAAGGTTTACCTAACAGAACTTACCTAATTGTTTGGTCTTGGTAAAGATGTTGAAAAATATGCTTGGAAAATCTAACTAGCATGTATTTGAGATGTGTATTTTTACAGAGCAAAATGGTATGCAGCAGGATTATTTTAATGGTTTCATTAGAGAAGTAATATTTACAGACTAGAAAAAGTAGGTCACTTTGTTTTAACGGATCTGATGCAGCATTGGCTGAGAAAC
>NW_009961370.1:0-446 GCF_000747805.2 Chaetura pelagica | reverse complement strand
TTAATTCACTTAATATCAGTAATTAACGCCCTAGATACATTGTCATTAATTCATCTCATTAACGTCAGTGATTAATTCCCTTAATGCCTCGTAATTAATTAAGTTGATTGATCTCAGGGATCAATTCCCTTGAGATGTGGGAATTAATGAGTTAATATCAGTGATTAATTCCTCGGAGATGTCCCAATTAAATTAATTAATTCAGGTGGTGTCAGTGATTAATTCCCTCGAGACTTGTTAATTAATCCAATGACACCTCAGTGATTAATTCCCTCCAGTCATTGTCATTAATTGAGGTCATTGAGATGATTGGTGATTAATTCCCTTGAGGTTCGTTAATAAATTCAGTTTAGATGATTAATTAATTATTCATTTGCATCGTAATCAATTAACTTCATTTCTATCAGTGATTAATTTGGGGTGTTGTAATTAATGACTTGGTATCA
>NW_009961369.1:0-447 GCF_000747805.2 Chaetura pelagica | reverse complement strand
GATTACACATTAGAAAAGTGCCCATGAATTACTGTTAAGTGACCTCTGCCAAACTGTATCCTGATGGATAAGGGATGTCTTCTCAACAGTGTGTGCACTTGTAGAAGTCTATTTAGTCCACTATATGTTGTTTTACTTTGATGCTAAGAATGTATGCATATTTTAGAACTCATTGTGGTCATAGCAATGAGAAAAGAATACAATCATGTCTATCTGTGTTAACTTCTATAGTATTATGTGTACAGAAATATGCAAGTAAAGAAGGACCCCTTGGGAGTACAGAGGAAACATCTGAAAAATACTTTGAGGTTCAAGGAAATATTAAAGTAACTTTTCAACCATGAACCATGTTAATGGACCAGTAAGTCAAATTAAATTACAGTTTTCCATTACCGTGCTCAATTCCTACATTATATACCGGTATATGTGTAAAGATACAATGACAAA
>NW_009961368.1:0-447 GCF_000747805.2 Chaetura pelagica | reverse complement strand
AGAACACTGGTTTGGAGAGGAAAGAAGTCCCCCCTGCACACCAAACTTGCTGATGCTCCTCATTCTCTCTGGCACAAATTCTCATGGAACAGAGCATCAAGCTGGATTTTCTACCTGCAACACAGGGAAGGACATGTGCCTCTGCCTGTGATGGGGTCCCTCTCTGACCTCAGGCAAGGAGGTCAGGGGAAAGGGACTTCATTTGGGGCAGGAATACAGCACTGACTCCTGCAAAGATACATACATAGACCTGGCATTTCACTTGTACACGTTTATGGTGACTTCAGAACAAGTCTCATTCTCAAAACACCATCTGGACCTTCCTGCTCAAAAAAGCAGATCCCAGGTCCAAAAGCTTCAGACAGAGACACACCTTCATGTTGGAGCTACCAGCATTGGCTGAGGACAGAAGTTGTGCCACCAAAACCTAAACTGGAAGGATGAGAG
>NW_009961367.1:0-447 GCF_000747805.2 Chaetura pelagica | reverse complement strand
AAAGGTGTTATGGTTAGGTAACAAGTAATCTAGGAGAGAAAATGTTCTCTCATGCGTCAGTAAGAACCATGGTACATTTTTAAACACAACAGTGGGCAGACCTAAATGCCTACAATTTTTATTGAGATCCCCTTGCCTAATAGTACATACCTTTTTAATACAAACTGGTATCTCTATTCTGCCTTCTTGTTGGAAAAAAAAGAACTCGTATTGCAATAAGGACTGAGACGCAGCAGAAGAAGCCACCTCAACCAACTTGCAGTAATCCAGAAAACTACACAATGGCCTAAGACCGAATACCTTCCTCCTCACCCCAGGCTGATGTGTAGTTCAAACAGACAGAACCAGTGTGTGCCAAAAAGGCAAAATTCACCCATGACTGTATGGAGGAAGTGTAAGGGAAAAACAAATATTTAAAAAACCAACAACACAGAAAAAAACCCAAAC
>NW_009961366.1:0-446 GCF_000747805.2 Chaetura pelagica | reverse complement strand
ATTCCTTCTTCACTCCCATTTTCAGCCATAAAATTTCCAGTTCAGAAGAGCTGAGAACATTTTGCCTTCATATTTTTCCTTCGCTAAAGAAGAAAAAATATCCAAATAATTGCAAGGGTGTATGCTATTAGTTCTTTTCCATCTTATTTGTGCTGATTGCAGAGAATGTTTCAATTCCTTGGGACCACAGGCAATTTTCTTGTTACTTTTACTAATGTTTAAGAGTTCCAAATTGCTACTTACCTCATGCTTATTCACTTGACAGTGCCTCTGGGTGAGTATAATGCAAACTTCAAGCTCCAATTACTTCCCCATGTATAGTTTATGAATTTCTGATGAATCAGATTATTGTGTAGATACAAACCAGTTCTTAATTGTACAATTACAGGTGACCTTACACTAAGTTTTCCAGAGAAGAGCAATGAGGCTGGTGAAGGGACTAGATG
>NW_009961365.1:0-446 GCF_000747805.2 Chaetura pelagica | reverse complement strand
TAAGAAACATGAAAGGGAAACCACGTTTCTGTATCTCGGGGTCTTCCTTTCACATTCTCACCACCCTCCTCCAACTTCCTGATCCATCTCTCTCACCTTTCACCTCTCCCCTCCTCCCACCAAACTTTCTCTTTTCCCCAGTCTCTTGCTGTTTGGCTGCTTGTTCTCCCATTCCCGTCAGGGATGATAAATCACCTCTTTGGATGCGCGTCATCAACATACCAGAGTCATCCTTTCTTTTGACCTCCTCGGCTCTGAGCCACTTCCAGGAGGTAAGAACTGGACCAAATTACACACACATAATCACCAGCTGACCCAGTGAAACAGGAATGGGCCCATTCCCCCTTTTTCCTCCGGTCATGAGTCCTGCCCTCACCAGTCCTGTGTTTGGTGAGACCTCGCATCCCTCCAGCCATCATGCTGTGCAACCAGCTGGAGCATCTCAC
>NW_009961364.1:0-446 GCF_000747805.2 Chaetura pelagica | reverse complement strand
TTTTTTTTTCTGCTAGACACTGGGTGTCAGGATGACATCAGCAGTTCATTTTGACAGTAGGATTCTTTGTGGAGCTATTGAGTAAGTATTTTTCTCTCTTCTTTTCTTGGCTTAATTCAGAGTAATTGTTCTGCCTTCTGAAGGCTTAGGTACCTAGCTATGTGACTGTAGTTTAACCAGTTACTGCACTGCACTTTGTTTGTCCAAGAATCCTTGCAGGGACTTTGGTTTGGGTGACATGGGTTGGTAAATTAAGCCACAGGAATCTGCTTGAACCTGCATGAATCCAAGAACAGTGCTGGGCTGGATGTATTGCACTTTGAAGCCAGTGATGGAGTTCTAATTGTTGGGTGTGGTAGATACTGTCTTTGGTTTGTCCCCATAATCACACAGGCAGATGGGCAGGCAGCTGGATAGAAGGAAAACTGGAAGAGGGGAGATTTAGG
>NW_009961363.1:0-446 GCF_000747805.2 Chaetura pelagica | reverse complement strand
AGAAATGAACTATGACTTGGTGTGTTGTTTAATGCACATATCTTAACATTCTGTTCTATGATCTCCAACAATGTTAACACAGCAATACCACTGCAAGCTGTGCAGCAGGCATTAACATCTATTATACAATTGCCTTTTTCATCGGAGGAAGGGAAGAATTTGTGAAACACAAGTCCTGAAAATTCCCTGGAAATGTAGAGTAGGGGCTGAATTCATAGACCTTATTAACCCCTCGTGTTCAGAAAGCATAAGGCACACAACACTCATCACTGAAAAGTAGGCATTTCCCACTGCTCTACACAGAACTGCTAGAATGTTTCTCTGCTTCTTTAAAAGCGTTAACTGTGCTATTTCTCATGCTTATCACTGACTTTTTCACTTTCAAAACAGCAAGTGGGATCAATGCTACCCATAGAAAAGGCGCTTATTAAAATAAATAATTTGCA
>NW_009961362.1:0-446 GCF_000747805.2 Chaetura pelagica | reverse complement strand
CACTGACAAGTCCTTAACTAACCCATATCCCTAGGTTTATAGCTTGGCTATGCCCAGGACTTCATGTGTTGCATGAATTCTTCAGCACTCTGAGGTCAGTGCATCTTTCCTCTAGACAATGTGCAAGACCTCCCTGTAGATCTACCACTCAGACACCTGCAAGGGCTTCCAGCCCTCTCCTCCCACCCTTGTGTCACTTATTTTCACAACCATGTGAGGACTCCCTGAACCACAATGTGGGCTAAGCAACAATGACAGTCAATGAAGTCATGCCCTAGGAAATTCTCCATCAATCCAAAAGTTATCAGATGTCACCTGAAGACTCCATCTATAGCAGGATCCTCCACCTCAGTGTGCCTGCCTCAGTTTCCTTTTGTGATTCAATCACTCTCAGTCTCTCAAGTTTTACAGCCCTAGGCCTGGAATGGAAAGATTCCCATGGGAAA
>NW_009961361.1:0-446 GCF_000747805.2 Chaetura pelagica | reverse complement strand
CCCCCCCCTCCTCTTCTTTAAGGGTCCTCTTACCTGAAGGCTTGTCCTCTGGATGGATTGTCCAAGTACCAGTGATTCTTATACTTCTCAAAGAGTATTGTTGTCAGCTTAGCTGCAAATTGCTCCATTTTATGTTTGCTCAGCTTGTCTTCCCTTTTCACTAGCCTCGTGATGAAGAAGACTGTGGCAGCAATTTCATCCTTCATTTTAAAGGGAAGTGCACAAGGTGCTTTAGCTGTTGGATAGTCAGAAGAGATGAGACACTGTACTAGGAAGGTTTTATGACATTAAGGTGCTATCAAGCTCTAGGGATAGATATTGTAAAACAGATAGGACCTAAATAAGCCCAATTGCCAAACAACTAATAAGCTTAGTTGTAGGTAATAAAACTCATATAATGCTTTGCTAGAAGGCACTCACACTAAGCAAGTTAGCAGAGTATAAAG
>NW_009961360.1:0-445 GCF_000747805.2 Chaetura pelagica | reverse complement strand
CCATCCCTCTGGATCATTCCATCCCTCTGGACCAGCCCATCCCTCAGGATCATTCACCCCCCCCATGGCCTCCCTCTTTGCCGGGAAGGTCCTGAAGGCCAACAGGGAAGAGGACGAGGTGGAGACGGAGCGGGAGCTGAGCCGGGCCCTGGACAACAAGGTCCTGCTGCTCTACTTCGGGGCCGGGGGGTGTCCGCGCTGCCGCGGCTTCTCCCCCATCCTCCGGGACTTCTTCCTGCGCCTGACGGACGAGTCCTACGTGGAACGGGCTTCCCAGCTGGTCCTGGTCTACGTGTCCCGGGACGAGACCCGGGAGCAGCAGAGCAAGTTCCTCAGGACCATGCCCAGGCGCTGGTTGGCCCTGCCCTTCGGAGATGACTTCAAAAGGTACTGCCAGGGGTTCTCCAGGGGTGGTGGGACACTGGAACAGGTTGCTCAGGGAAGT
>NW_009961359.1:0-445 GCF_000747805.2 Chaetura pelagica | reverse complement strand
TTTTTTTTAACAGAGAAAAGATTTTTCTTCTTTTTGTTATTGCCTTCAGGAATCATCTGAAGAATTCTGTAGCTGCATGTCTCAGAAGTATTTAAAGTAGCAAAACATACAATAGCCTCCCTTTTTTATTTCTTCCTTTTCTTCCTTTAGAAAAAGGGCAGTGTGTGTTGCATGGAAGTTGTTTGGTGGTGTGTGGGTGTATTATATGTGTGTCAAACTCACCATGGGGAAGCTAGTGAAGAGTGAGGAGTTTTGCCCACAACCAAAGCATCTCTTCCTATCCTTCATTTGACTGGCATTTCTGGGAAAAGCCAACGGTTTGAGAATTAAAGAGAAGCCAGAACTGTGGAGGTGACAGACAGTAACGTTCAGCCATGGCTGATGTTGCAATGCATCTCTGCAATTTCTGCCCTGAGGCTGATCTGTCTGGGAAGATGACAAGCTG
>NW_009961358.1:0-445 GCF_000747805.2 Chaetura pelagica | reverse complement strand
TTTCTCATGAGGCAAAGTCTTGAGCTTGCTTGTTGGGCACAAAAGAACACTGACTGTCACAACTGCAATTACTTTAGGCGTTGTTTTATGAGCTGGTTGGGTGAATAGGGTGCTACTGTCACTGGAATTGCTTTTTACTCATCTGTCTCTAGTGTTCAGTGTTGTCTCTGTTCCAGCATATTCCTAGTACAGATTATGTGGTTTTTATCACCAGGTTGACATCACTATGATGGTAGACTTACCATGACTTTTTTCATCTCTAGGTAGTTGTTATTTTGGTTAAGGTTAAAGATGATCCTCTCTGACAGGAGCTGATTTTTTGTCTCATCTTTGAAGTATGCAGTAACTTGCACAGGGCTCTGTGCTCCATGGACTTGAGCTGTTATTGTCTCCTTTGTTCCCAAATGCACCACATTTGGGGCAGTTATAAGAAATCTAAAAAAAA
>NW_009961357.1:0-445 GCF_000747805.2 Chaetura pelagica | reverse complement strand
AAACTGTGTCTTCTGCACTTTTAAACTAATGAAATCCAACAGAACCAAGCTTAAAAAGGTCTGAATCTTGAAAAGTTACCCCAGAAAAAAACCAAACATACACAAACCTTGAGACTTCTTCCCTTAAGCACATAACCAAAATTCAGCTTCTAGAAGCTTATTTTAGCTGAACTTTCTTAAACTTAGTATCTTAACTAATACTGACACCTTATCACAAGACTCTCCTAGTCCTTTCTTGGTTGCTGTCCCACAACTGGTCTTGGGGGCCTGAATGATGGGCTTTGTCACACAGTAAATGAGGGACAAACCCTGCCTCAAAGCTCATACAGAACACCAGAACTCCTTTCTACAGGAAGATGCCCCAAACCAGCAGTGGCAACTGGGATAATTTCATCCAAGCTGCTCCAAAAAAGGGTCAGAATGTCACGGAAGCAGCAGGGAAACA
>NW_009961356.1:0-445 GCF_000747805.2 Chaetura pelagica | reverse complement strand
AAAAAAAGGCAAAGCAGCTGATGAGCCTTCCATCCAACCTCACCAAAAGAAGTTCCTTTGGTACCCATTAAGGGAAGACCCCACAGATGGGCTTCCTCCCCTACAGAAGGGAGGGAAGGAGCTGTGCTACTTGCAAAGCTGCCTGGTGTTTCAGTTCCATGTAGTTCAGAGTATCAGAAGGATGATGAAAGTCTGTCTTCACCCAGGAAACTCTTGTCAGAGCAACCCTAGTGCTTCTTATCAATACATCTAGAAGAAGTACCTGGTACCTCCTTTTTCCCTACCAAGGGTTGGGAGGGGTCTTGCATTAGAAGAGCTGCTCTGTAATTTAATCAAGAGCCACTTCCAAAAGTTCACACTCAAAGCCATGAGATGGCACTTGAGGAGAGCCCTTGCAGGGCCCAGGCTGCTTATTAATAATAACAGAAGAACTAGGGAAAAAAAA
>NW_009961355.1:0-445 GCF_000747805.2 Chaetura pelagica | reverse complement strand
AAAAAAATTGCTTTACAGTCTTGTTTCTGGCCTGATCTCATCCTGTGAGGCTTTCTGCAAGGCTCTTTAGAGGAGGAAGAGCATTAAAACTTCAGGTTTAAACACACACGTGTTCATTCCACTTGAAAAATGCTTATTATTTCTTTGTTCTTTGGATCTCCAAATCATAGGGTTAAAGAATACTTTAACATTCGCCCACCTAAAATTTCAAAACAGAGGTATAAATCTGCATGCCAAAAACTGCAGGCAGATGTTAACAAGGCAACTGGAATAGAAGGAAGAAGATGGAGGTGGAGTAGTGTGGAGAGGGATTGCACAGCTTCATGGCATAGTGTGAGGACCTTCTATGGGATTTTTTTGTCTTGAGGCCCTCTGCTTTTGTGTTTTGAGGAAAGGCTGACTAGTTATTGAGGAAGGGCTGACTAACTATAGGTTTCTTGCTTTG
>NW_009961354.1:0-445 GCF_000747805.2 Chaetura pelagica | reverse complement strand
GTTGTTCTCTCCTGGAGAGGAACATCTCAGTCCAACCCCATCTCCTGCTGGTGGGACCTGATGTCATCTAGGACCCCTTAAAGACCCTTCAGTCACCTGAGCTTGCCCAGGGGTGGTTTGGTCAGAGAAGAAGGGGCTTGGCCAAGCACCAGGTGATGCTGGGATGAGTTCCCACCACACCATGAAGGAGGAACAGGAGAACTTCTCTTCCCTGTCCTTTGCCCATCGTTGAAGACAGGTCCAAACCCCTCCAGGCACCTCTAGGGCTCTTCTGGAAACCCTTCCTTGAAGGCCACCCCTTGGTTGTCTCCCCTGAAGCTCCAGCCCCCACATCTCTTGGCCAACACCCACGACCTGAGCTCGTTTCCTCCTCCCAACCCACCCCAGGACTTCTCTTGGTGCCTCCAACTCCTCCTTCCCTCCCACCGTGGAGGCCAAGGCGTGG
>NW_009961353.1:0-444 GCF_000747805.2 Chaetura pelagica | reverse complement strand
AGCTCAGCTCACTCAGTCCCCAGCAAGTCAGGCACCTTTGCCTCTGGAAGAGCTTTGGGTTCCCTCTGTCCTCAGTGGGCAGAGCCTGCGGGGGGGACTCATCCTGCCCCACACTGAGTCTCCTCAGCTTGGAGGAGATGCCTCCTTTTTCCCCCCTGACCATCCATGGAGCCTGGAAGGAGCAGCTGTGGCACAGATCTCCTGGTAGTTCTGCTCCATCAGCTGGAAGAGATCGTGGCTCATTCCCCTGGCTCATTTCCCCTGTTCCTGTGAGCAGAGATGCCCAGGGGAGGGCAGCTCAGGGCTTGCATCCCCCGGGGCTCCCTTTGCACGGTGCTTTCTGTGGCACAGAGCGTGGAGCTGCAGCAGGAGCCTTCAGGAGGCTCTTCTGCACACCCGGGAGGCACCGCAGAGCTGGGGACGTTCAGGTGCTGCTGGGGACAT
>NW_009961352.1:0-445 GCF_000747805.2 Chaetura pelagica | reverse complement strand
CTCTTCCCCAGCCTTCTTATAGGCTCCTTTGGGGGAGTACAGCTTGAGTTTGGGTTCTGCATGGGTGTGGGCCAAAGGCTCTGGGACAAAATTAGCCTAGTACTAGAATCTAAAAGGAGAAAATATTGAGAGTCTGAGTCCTTTGTCTACAATTTTTTTCACATCTTCAATGTGAGGCAAACTAAGCTAACTAATGGTACTAAAGAAGTGGAACTAAAGTGGAACACTAAAGTGGTAGTATTGAAAAAAAGAGTAGAGGATAGAAAACTTAGAAGTAAATTAGAAAAGGTAATTTTGTTATACATCATTTAAAACAAAATGGAAAGAGTTCTTGTCTGTAATGTAATCTGCTGGAGGATTTACTCAGTAACGTGTGTTGTACCTCAGTGCTACTTCTAGAAGTAATGAGATTGCATGCATCTTTTGCTAATAGCATATTGAAGCT
>NW_009961351.1:0-445 GCF_000747805.2 Chaetura pelagica | reverse complement strand
GACCAGGTTGCTCAAAGCCCCATCTGCCAAAGTCATTACCATCTACAGCGTCCTCTTTAGATGAGAAGCAGAGAAATGTGTTGCAGATGTGTGCAGATGTGAAGCAATCTGCTCTGTCTGCAGCTTAGCAGGCAGCAGCCAAATGTAGCTGTGAAAAGGTTATTAGAGAAAGGTAGGAGAAATAAACTCACTTTAATGAGTACCCCTCATCAAGGGGTTGAATTGCAAAATAAATAAATCAATAAAGGTTACTGCATGAGTTGATTTAACGCTCAGTAAGGTTTGCCAGGGAAGAGCTGAAAATGTACAGCATTTTCATAAGGGCCACAGTGCCTTTATCTTTGAGGTGTGGGGCCCATTAACTACAATGCACATCTGCAGGGTTTCAGCTTTGCTGAGGAACACAAAGCCACCTAGCCCTGTCCTTGTAGAGATAACAGTGCAA
>NW_009961350.1:0-445 GCF_000747805.2 Chaetura pelagica | reverse complement strand
AAAGCTGCCTGACTGGCACTGCTGGAGGGCAAAAGGACAGTGAGAGATTCTGGGCATCCCCCAGCTCAGTGGAGGGGGCGCCACAGCATCAGGGTGGGGATCTGGTCCCTGGGATGCCTCTGGGCTCAGCACTGCCATAGCACAGACCCAGCTGGAATGGGAAAGGTTTGCAGAAGGAGTTGAACAAACTCCCTAAAAGTGAGGCAGGGAAGGAGCTACCGACTGAGAAAGTCATTTTGGAAGACAAATGTAATCTGTGGATCTGAATATCCACAAGTGAAACGCGGGAGAGGATAAAAGGAGCAAGAAGTCAGGGGATCCAAGCAGAGCCGGGTGCACTTCAAAGGGGCAGGGAACTGGTTTATGGATTTACCACCAGTCGTGGCTGTGGCGGCGCCAGCCCGGGAGGGAGCCAGGGAGGCAGAGTAAAGGGAATTTTAAAAGC
>NW_009961349.1:0-445 GCF_000747805.2 Chaetura pelagica | reverse complement strand
ACCCACAGGGCCGTGGGAACCCCCCACCCCCACCAGGAAGGCACTGGTCCCACTGGGAACTATGGGAGTTGTGGGGAGGACCTGGGTGTGAGTGGCCCCGTCCCACTCTAGTGCTGAGGGGCAGCTGGGGGGGCCAGTTTGGCCCAGTGGTGGCAGCGTCCCTGTGGGGCCCCCCCCGGGGGAGGAGGGTCTGTGACCTTCGAAGCCCCCCCAGACCCTGGGGGTCTGTGTGTGTCACAGCAAAGCCAGCAGGGGAGACCCTGCAGGGATGGGGGCAAATTGTGTCCTGTGGGCAGCAGGGCCAGGGAGGGGATTTGGCCCCTCTGCTCTGGTGAGACCCCCCTGGAGCTCCGTGTCCAGCTCTGCAGCCCCAACACGGGAGAGACACGGAGCTGTTGGAGAGGGGCTGGAGGACCATGGAGGTGATGGGAGGGCTGGAGCAGCT
>NW_009961348.1:0-445 GCF_000747805.2 Chaetura pelagica | reverse complement strand
AAAAAAAAAAAGGATATCCATTTTCAGATCTTGCTGTAAGGCTGAGAAATAAACAAACACTGAAAAAAACCCAACCAACCTACCAAAATCTTGATTGTCATTACATAGTACCTCCATGTAAGACATTTTCTGTGGGAGCAGTTGGTACCATATGGTGGTTTGTGATCCGTCTGCTTATTCCACTAAGAAAGGAGAAGTATAAAAAGACCAGAGTACTATGGAAGAAGATATTCCATGAATATCAGAAAGCAAAAACTAGAACAAAAGGTAAGAAACCCTGAGTGCTTTGAATTACATGCATTTCAGCTTTTTCCCCCACTTGGTTTGCTTGAGGACCAAGCTCCAGGCACTGTCCCTGGAGGTGTTCACAAAGCAAGTAGATGTGCTGCTTTGGGCAATGGTTTAGTGGTCACGGGGGTGCAGGGCTGATGGTTGAACTTGATGA
>NW_009961347.1:0-444 GCF_000747805.2 Chaetura pelagica | reverse complement strand
AAAAAAAAAAGTACTTATCCTTTTGCCTTGCTAGTGGTTGACAGAAAGTTAATTAGAGCCAGTAAAAATCTTTTTCCCCCAGAAAATTCACCAGAAATGGTTTTGACTGAGGAGTGAGTCCAACAAGCACTTTCAACACTCTCCACATAGGAAAAAAAAACTGCTGAAGTTTCTGATACACACGTTTTTGAAGGAAAGCTGCCCTTTCAATATTGAAATGTGCATGAAATAACATGTAGCATCTGGAGTCTCCCAGGAAAGCAGCCGTCTGCAGAATCAGCCTTTACACTTCAGCAGGGCTGAGGTTTAAGTTATTTCATCCTCTTCTTCCAGTTGCTGAATTGCACTTTTAAACTGTTAAACTGTAGTTTCAACTCTAACCTGCCCAGTTGAAGGCATGGTGCTGGCTCTGCATGTGTGAATCTGTCAGGAGAGTAAGAGGTA
>NW_009961346.1:0-444 GCF_000747805.2 Chaetura pelagica | reverse complement strand
CTTCCCTTGGGAGACTATTTCAATGTTTGATGTTTAAATGGCTTTGATATGTCAGATGGGAAATTTCTGCTGTTCTACTGATTATTCCAACCTATGACCTAGGAAATTCCTTGTTCATAGGTATTTACATAGTCTAAACACTGTTCACTGTCCACAGCTGTTGCACACTGCAACATGCAATACTGCAGACTCATGTGGGATATGTTTTAAGTAAACTACTTCATTTGACACATTTCTCAAAGAGAAGGATTATGCCAGTAGATAAAACATGAAAATAATGAGTTTAAAAATAAAGAGATATGCTCTTAGTCACCAGGATGTCCATCACATAGAGGACACACTTTCAATGTTTTTTCGACACCTTCACATTTTCACAAGCTCAGATCTAGTTATCCTTCTTTCAAATGCAGCACATTGTATTTCATAGAATCATAGAATCTTAGG
>NW_009961345.1:0-444 GCF_000747805.2 Chaetura pelagica | reverse complement strand
GGATTTGGGGTCAACAAGTTGGGTCTGGGAGGGGAAAACGGTGACGCCGGCAAAGCTCGGGAAAGTGGGAATCTGGAGGCAACTCCAGATTTGGGGTTATGTGGGTAGAGGGGGGGGGAACGTTCTTGGGTTTTCTGTTGTTGTCAGGGATTACAGATCAAACCACCACTGTGGTGTTAAACGTGGTGTCTGGTGAAATCCCAAATCTGGATTCCCCAGGGGGAGGAATTCACCAAAACAGGCGTCGCGCTTCGGCGCCCGCGAGTCGGGGATTTGCATATCCTGCCCCAAAAACACTCTCACCTCTCGTCTTCACTTGCTTCTCTTCCCTTTTTTAGGCTTTTTTTCACCTAAACTGTGGGAAAAAAATAGGTGCCCCCAGCCCCTCCTCATCACCCATTTCCGTGGATTTCGATTCGAATCGCAATCAAAGTGCTCGTTTTA
>NW_009961344.1:0-444 GCF_000747805.2 Chaetura pelagica | reverse complement strand
GTGGCAGTTCCTATGGACAGGTAAGCAGCAGTCAGTCACCAGAGTACAGGTGAACTCGAAACCTTAAACTTGAGCTTTAAAGGACATTTTCTCCAGAAGTGTGTATTCTCATGCCCTGAGTTAATCCACATGCTACTTATTTTCTGGAATCCCAGCATGTGAAATCATCACGCTCAGCATCATTGTGAGGGCCAGGAGGAAGTCCAGGCTGTTCATACTGCTCTGCATAGCTTTAGGATGCAGTTGCTTGCTTTTCCTAGTGCAGGCTGGATCCCTTACAAATGGAAGTAACCAAATGGTGTCCTTGTCTTAGGGTGGCCCAAGTTACTCAGGCAGCAGCAGCTCTTATGGCCAGGTAAGCAAAATGAATGATCTGCAGGAAGCTCTTCACTGATCTACTTGTGGTCAGGACAAGTGGCAGTTTTTTGGGAGTGGTGTTTCCTT
>NW_009961343.1:0-443 GCF_000747805.2 Chaetura pelagica | reverse complement strand
TTCTGGCATGCCACTCCTTCCTCTGGGTGTCCAGGGTGCTGCACCTCCTACTTAATACATGTGTGCTTGAAAGTCTTCTGTAAGGGCCTAGCAAATAACACTTGTGATATTTCTGCCTATAAGGTATCATTTGGCAAGGTTTCATTTCATATTACACAAGACAAAGCAAGCTGAAACTGGTGCTTCACAATTCTCTTTTTTGATGGGCAGAAGGGAGGTGTCACTAAGAAGAGAGAAAATGCTACATTTAAGCCACCACACTGGATTAGGCTTGGGTTTGCTCTGTGCAGGATGACATGCCCTGGAGGGGTCAGCATCAAGCTGCAACTAAGATAAGCAAAAGGAAACGGTAAACCTGTCTGTTCAAGGGAGATCCTCCTCTTCCCTTCCTCCCTCATTCTCTATGTCCCTGTTCAGACTGCTGCACCCTTAAGACCCTTTAC
>NW_009961342.1:0-443 GCF_000747805.2 Chaetura pelagica | reverse complement strand
TATTTCCTCTGCCTCTGATAGTTTGAATCTTTATGAGTCTTGAGCTTTTAAGGAGCCATGTTGACATAGCTCCTTGAGCGAGCTCTGTACTTTGTGTGCCATAAGCTCTCTAACCAGAAGTTAAATGCCAGTTCACTTCCACTGGCTCTGTGGAGTTGTTCCTGCCTTAGATGGTATACCAGTGTGAGAAGATCAACCTTGCTGATGCCTTATCTCCGTGTTTATTTCCTAAGTGTGTGATTTTTGGGTAAACTAGGTAGTGGTTACTCTGTTGACTGAAAAAAATAAAATCAGAGGTATGATGCAGGTGCTTCTTAGAGCTGTAGTTTACTGGAATCTGAGCTTGTACATTCAGTGCAAGTTTGAGCAAAGTGAAAGATGGGTATTCCTGAAATATTACATGTACCACTACCTGATTGATTGATTGATTGATTGATTGATTG
>NW_009961341.1:0-444 GCF_000747805.2 Chaetura pelagica | reverse complement strand
AAGTACAACCATGTCAAAGCTGCCTCCATCCATCTTTGCTCTGCACCATCTTCCCTTTTCTCTTTACTCCCAGAGTTACATTACATTTCAATACCAAACATGACACTTGGCAAAGAAACAAACACTTATTTATCATATGCAAGGGTAAATCAATTCATTCAATGACTTACAATTAAGTCTCAAAAGCCAACTGTGATACGATACGTATTTATTTTTAAAAAAAGGCTTAACAAGTCAATGCAAATAAGCAATGCTGATGATGCACTGTGACAGAGAACTAAGCCATGAAATTCTATAGCATGTAAAATAGTGCAAAATTGTACACAAGCACAAAGAAGCCAAGTTCTGTGTCCTGAGGAAATAGCTGCGTATTCCACAAATTTACTGCATTTTATAGCTCACAATAGGCAATAATATACTGTATTTTATATATAACAAAAAAAA
>NW_009961340.1:0-444 GCF_000747805.2 Chaetura pelagica | reverse complement strand
GTAGGAATGTATCAAATGTTCAGGATAGAATTTGCATGAATAGTCATGACCATGGATCCCACAACATCCCGAGGGTCCATAATCATTGGGCCTTCAATGGTGGGTGGCCCCACTGGGGTTGTTTGGTATGGCTCTTTTACAGAGTGTTCATTGTCTGCAGGGCAATGGCATGTACCACTCATCCTCAGATTCCTACATGTGCTCACTTGGTTCACATAATTTGGGCCTCACTTTTCAGGCAGCTGTCACCTGTGTCCATGGCACATGCTCCTTGGAAATTGCTATCTTCAGACCAATCTCCATGGTCCTGTGATTTGTCTTGCCATTAGTCCTGCTGTGCTATCTCATGCAGAAGTGCTTCTTGTTGCTTCAGTCTTACGCTACTGTTGCTGAGCTGTCTTGGGTATCTGCACTTCCTGTGGCTTCAGTCTTATGCCAGTGAGC
>NW_009961339.1:0-444 GCF_000747805.2 Chaetura pelagica | reverse complement strand
TGGACAAGACCTTCAAGATCATCAAGTCCAATTTTAATTCAAGGTCTAGCTGAATTTTGGTTATCTTTTCCTACTTGCTTTTCCTTTGTTTCTGTGATATCTTGTTTCTGATATTGACTGTATCATTAGGAAGCTTGAAATACTTTTTGAGCCTCATGTACACAGGAAGAAATATCATTGCAATATGAACAAGATTCCATTTTCTTTGGGAGAAGACTTGCAAAATCCTACATGGCCCACGGAAAGTGTTCTGTTCCTTTATCACACTACGATGTTAGATAATTATTTATTCATGAGTTTATATAGCCCATTGTGATGCCTTTAAGAGGTACTAAGAGCAGATCTTCCAACATGGCTTCACCAAGGGCAAATTCTGTCAGACTAATTTGGTGGACTTCTACAATGGGATCACAGCATTGGTGGACAAAGGAAGAACAACTGATG
>NW_009961338.1:0-444 GCF_000747805.2 Chaetura pelagica | reverse complement strand
AAAAAAAACCAAAAAACCCACCACACTTCTGGAAGATGTTCATGTGCTAGGAAAAGAGCCATCCAAGGTGCCTCTCTTTTCCTGATTATTCCTCTTTGCCTACCCAAGTGCATACAGAGTGACAGGACTGCTATAGTTTGAACAAACTGTATGGAAAGAAAGGTATTTTCTAATTATGTGCTAATTTCTGTTCTCTCGCCTATGTCATCCAAGAAAATAGTGCAGCTCTTAGCAAATATCCTGAGGCAGTACAACTGCCTATTAAATAGGGCTCCCTGTTGATTTCAAGGCACTTTCAAAGCACTTCAAAAGGTTGATGGCACAACATGGCCCAAAGGTGCTTTTTACTAGTGTGTTGTCTGGCACACAGAGAGATAATAACAAAGGACTATCTAACTGCTTCTTGAACATGGCTGTCAGCACTGGCATTGCTAGAAAATATAA
>NW_009961337.1:0-443 GCF_000747805.2 Chaetura pelagica | reverse complement strand
AAAAAAAAAAAGACATCAGCACTGTGTCTCAATTATTCTGACTGTAAGCAATAAAACAGAAGTGATAGAGTATCTTTAATATTTCAGATAAAGGCATTTAGGCAACCTCTTTCCTTGATACTGGAACATATTTCCAAGTAGTTCAAAAATGTAGTGTATGTTTTGAAAATTAAAAGGAACTCACTGGAAAAATGAACACTAACATGACAGAATGTCAGGCCTAGAATAAGACAGACTAGTGTTGTACAAGTGGTCGGTTTGTGGATGAGTGAGAGGCTACCCCTGAGAGAAACCAGAGTAAATGACTGCACGACTGAAAGATGTAAGGGTACCAGTAGCAACACTGATACAAATCCTCAGCATCAGTAGCATGCAAGAGTAAGGAAGTAAGGAATCTCACATTCATATATTTCAAAGCATTTGACACCGTCTCCCACAGCATC
>NW_009961336.1:0-443 GCF_000747805.2 Chaetura pelagica | reverse complement strand
TAGCATCTGTGTTCAGCACCTGTGAATATTCCAATAGGCAGACACCATACTTCATCCAGGCCTGCTGAAGATCAGCCTTGTGTACCAGAAGTGATTATGAATTAAGCCATTATCTCTGAGGTCATGCAGACCACACAGCATGAAAACAAACTGTTTGCTGAAGGTCACAAAACAAAGTTAACTCCAGCCTCTATGTGAAAGATAAGAAAGAGGGAGACTAAACAGGCTGAATTTCAGAGACCACATGCAGAAAGAACCTGCAGGACTAGTCTTTGAGCCTCCTGGCTTCATTTTCAATACTCCAAGCTCCTGGAGAAGCCAAGCACGTGATTTTAGTGCAACATGAACCCATTTACCTGCCTGAGTGCTTATGCTGGATAAGGAGTGTTCAAAAGAGCAAAGCTACCTCCAGACTGGAGTCCCTGCACTGTACTCCAGTACAG
>NW_009961335.1:0-443 GCF_000747805.2 Chaetura pelagica | reverse complement strand
AAGTATTTTTTTCTCTCACAGAGTAATCAACAAGAAAGTTACTCTTCCCAGCATGACTCATCTGCAGCAAAAGAGCTTGCATCTGGCTCAGTTTTCTTGGAAGAGATCTCATCATCCTGCAATGTAAAGTCATTCCCATATTTCATGTATTACTTCTCCTGTCTACAGCAATTTCCATTCAATCAATTAATCAAGATGCACCATTTCAGTAATAGTTATGTAGACAACTACACTTATATGCCAAGAAGCACCACATGCTTCTCTAGGTTTTGACCTCCCAATGTTCACACCTGCAACATCATTCTTTTCAACAGCTCCAGGCAGAAGAACATGGTCACACTCCTCTGTCTGGTCACATCTGCCCCATGAAATAGATAACATGATTCCACAGCCAAAATGTGAAAAAACAGATAACTGGAAAACACTGCAAACAAAAAAACAAC
>NW_009961334.1:0-444 GCF_000747805.2 Chaetura pelagica | reverse complement strand
AAAAACACATACATGGGAAAACATCAGCAGTATGAAATTCCTGAAGGGTTTCAAGGCTTGCTCCTACTCAATTAAAGTCAATGTACTTCAAACTATTTTATCTGGAGCAGAACCAAATCTGTACAGTACCAGATACACATTGCTCAAAAAGTAAAACCTTAAGAGTGTTGTAACCAAAACATAGGAGTCAAAGACAAATTTTAGCACTGTACCTTGCCTGGACCTAGCCAACATATTTAGCTAGGCTATTTAATTTACTCCTGATTTGGGCAAGATTCCCATTGGTTACAGTGAGAGTGTTACTTCAGCAGCCTAGCTAAAGGACATCATGCATTAGTAAGCTAAAATACCTATCTCTGCTCATGGCAATAGCTTTCCCTTCTAATCCCCTATAATGGGCATCTAGAAAAGGAAAAAGAGAAGAATCTGCACAGGAAAAAAAAA
>NW_009961333.1:0-444 GCF_000747805.2 Chaetura pelagica | reverse complement strand
TATATATATATATATGTATGTATAAATATATATGTGGTAGTTTTGGCAGAGCTGGAAGGCATGAAGAGCCAGGAGTAGTGACATGCAGGCTGCATTTCCCAGGAAAGATGAATCTGGGGCTGGGAAGGGCAAAAAACCTGTAGGAGAGGAGATGAGGCTCAGAGCAGTGCAAGATGGTCCTGTGGGTACCAAAGACTGAGAGCCTGCTCCTGCCTGGGACACCTGCAGCCTTTGCTGGTGGAGGGGGAAGGTAACCCTTGATCATCCCCCTGCAGAAAAGAAATAAAGGAGTCTGGGAGATGCCTGGAATCTGGAGGCCTTGGCTTCCTGCTGGTCTTAGGGTAGCCACTTTGGCCAGAGTGGGTTCTGGGAGCTCAGCAGTGTCTCCACTGCCCTTGGCCAAGGCAAGAGTGGAGCATCAGCAGAGCTGAGCTCTTCCCCAGG
>NW_009961332.1:0-444 GCF_000747805.2 Chaetura pelagica | reverse complement strand
AGAGATGGTGACTCCACCACTTTCCTGGACAACCTATTCCAATTCCTTGTCTCCAACCTTTTCTGACATCCATAGTTCCTTCTTAGTCTGTGTCATCTGTACTTCTTAGTCTTCTGTACTTTCATCTATATTCTCAGAAGCACTTGCTACTGATCTCATTTCCATCCCCATCTATTATACTGTTCATATTTCCTCTCTTCTGCCACTACAAAATTACAGTTCATCTGTGTGACCACAAGTATTGTAGAATTACAGAATCATCACAGTTGGAAAAGACGTGTAAGATCACCAAGTCCAACTGTCCAGAACTCCTACTGGTTCATGTTTGTCTCACATGTCTGTCACATGAGTTTTGAACTAAGCATTTTGAGATGAGAGCTCCAAATGTTTCTTACATTTGAACAAGAATTCAGTGCTGCTGTGTCCCCCAAGGAAATTATGCCA
>NW_009961331.1:0-443 GCF_000747805.2 Chaetura pelagica | reverse complement strand
CCCCCCATGCTGGGGGGTACCTTTTGGTAATTGCATACAACATCTAAGTGTCAGGGCAATCAAATTAAAACCAATTGATGGAGAAGCATCTTTTCTGGCAGCTCTCTGTGTTAGACTCCAAGGAAAGACTCAATTCACACTCAGTTAACCTACCCCTGCAAGTTACCAGATGTTCTACCCCCCAGCCCTTTGATGGGGAGGATGATCTAAAAGGAACATGGCACATGGTAAAGGGATTCAAGGTCCTCGACTGACCTCAGTTTGAGGAAGATAGGAAGGATTTGCAAGGAAGATGTGGTGCCTGAGGGATCAGAGCACTCTCTTCACAACTGTCAGTGACCTACAAGGAAACCCCAAACCTCACCAGTGAAATCTGCAGAAGAAACAAGACCCTGGCAGAACATACTGCTCACACAAGAAGGACATGGATCTGTTGGAGCAAG
>NW_009961330.1:0-443 GCF_000747805.2 Chaetura pelagica | reverse complement strand
CAGTGTTCTTGGTGAAAATGAAGCATCACCCCGATTTAGGAAAGTTTGTCATAAGCATTTATTTTATGTCAACTCGTATGGAGAATGTTTTCTCCTTTTTCAACAGATAAAGGCAAGGAAGTGTTTGTGTTCCTGCTTGTCTCTGGTAGAGAAGAAAAAGGATTCACCAGATACGCAAATTTTTAAAATCTACATGTTTGTGGAGAATGCCTTGAGTGGAAACAAGCTATGAAGGTGACACACAAAGCCCCCGAGTCACTGTGGGGATGAAGACACTTTTCTCAAAGGGAATATCTCGCACTGAAAATCTTTGGCAGTACTAGAATTTCTTCTGATAAACCAAACGGAAATTGTTACTGGAAACAGATTTGGGCTGGATTCTGCAGCACCCTCCATGATCAGTAAGAGACTGTATCAACTCAGAAGTCTCCATGAGATTTTTT
>NW_009961329.1:0-443 GCF_000747805.2 Chaetura pelagica | reverse complement strand
TTAAGGTCCCTTCCAACCTTAAACATTCTGTAATCTTATTATTCTATGCTTGGGTTTATATGGAGGCCTTGACAAACAAATCCCAAGGCAGTTTTTGACAAAAAATATTACCCCATTAACCACAGGTAAAGGTAGTTACAGACTGTTGAACAGGTTGGGGTGCCGAAAGAACACAAAAATAGGAGCTGACACAACAGCATTCACTCTGTAATAAAGGTTCAAGGTTTAGGCTCAAATGACACAGTTTGATTATGTGCAGAAATCCATTTCTGCAGTGTGCTTTTCTGGCTTTTTAACATGGCATTAGCACAATTGCATCTTGAAGAAGCCGAGCACAGTTTGCATTTTTTCCACATGCTCTCAGTTTTGGGGGCTATTTTTACCAGGTTTTAAAGCCATAAAATAAACATGATTCTAAATATTTGTGAAAGATCTTTTTTTTT
>NW_009961328.1:0-443 GCF_000747805.2 Chaetura pelagica | reverse complement strand
TGGCCCTGAAGAGCAAACAAGCATCAAACTCTGCTTTGACTTCCCTGCTTTGCAGACAGAGCCTGGTGCACCCTCCACTTTTCAACCCCTGAGTGGCAGAGAAAGGTTCTGGTGAACCCTGGAGCCACCCCTGGCACTGGGGGGGCAGCAGGGGTGGGTCTCTCTTCCTCAAGGTTCTGATCCCTGAGCTACCAAGTTACATAGGAGCAGGATCTGGGTATAATCCTTATTGAACCCCAGCAATGCCAACAGGAAATCACTTCATGTTGAGGGTTTTCCTGCTGCTAACACCTTTCACCCAGCTGAGTCTGTATCCTGTCCATGCCCACTGCCAGCTTGTTCCAAGCAGCAGATTCACTGGGAATTTTTGCCTTGGATTTTTGCCCCTCATTGTCCTCAGCTAATGGATCCCTCTGTTGTGTGCTGGATCCATAGAATCCCAG
>NW_009961327.1:0-443 GCF_000747805.2 Chaetura pelagica | reverse complement strand
GTAAAGGAATGGCCCCAGTGTCATACTACTATATTTAAAATCTATTTACCCCCTAAAACATGCAAATAATAGTTTCATGCTATGATATTTGCATTTGTTGTAGCCTTAAATAATGAAATGTCATTCAACATGATCCTGCAAATGTTGCTCAGCCAAGAGAAAGGCTGGCATATACTTAAAACTGACAAAACTAATGAGGTCATACATAGAAGAGTTAACTTTTTTTCAATGCAAAAGAGCAGAGCAGGATTCCAAATGCTATTTGAATCTAAATAATTTTATTAGTAGTGTCTGTAGATAAATTAGATTTTTTTCCAAGATAACAGTTACTATCAGGAACAAAGTTTTCAGGGATAAAAATCTGCAATACTGCACGTGAGCTTGGGAAATGCTGAACATGGGAAGTCTGACTCAGTTGCACACATTTTCTGTCTCCATCTAAT
>NW_009961326.1:0-443 GCF_000747805.2 Chaetura pelagica | reverse complement strand
ACACAGAATCATTGGGTTGGAAATGACCTTTAAGACCATGCTGCAAACCAGCTTCTACAGATAAAATAAGACAACTAAAGAGTTTCCTTCACAGAATCACTGGTGCTCTTTCACCTTTCGAGCTGTCACACAGATGTACAGTCATGTTGGAAAGTACTCACACGACTGGGTGTGTTCAAGGGAAAGCATGTAATTGGCGAGGGGAGGCGTGTAGGTCAGACATTGCAGAGTAGAATTGAGGAAACAGGTGTTGCCAAGATTGAGCAGTCCAACTCCAACACTTTGTGTTTGTTCCCAATCCATACAAATTTTCTCCGGTGGAAAAAGAATCATTTGTGGCGGGGCAATTCCATCATTGACAACTGCAAGAAAAGCATATTTTGAAATAAATTGATTGGGTTTGTTTTTAAAAGATATTTAAAAAGCAGCATTTTGCATGAGTG
>NW_009961325.1:0-442 GCF_000747805.2 Chaetura pelagica | reverse complement strand
TCACACTTAAGGATGAGGCAGATATCCTAAGGACAGGAATAACTAGGATGAGAGGAGCCAAGTGACCTGCTCAGTCTCACCCAGTTTCAGTCTTGAGACTGAAACACAAAGACCTTGAATCTCCGTAGTTTGCTCTAACCACTAATGAATAATAATGACTGACCATATTGATAATTAATAGCACTTTCACCGAGCTTAATGCATGTCAAGTGCTGTTGAATTGCTAATTCTGATCACTGGGGGTGTGCATGGTCTTCATCCTGCAATCCACCCTGCTTTGTGTATGTGGAAAACCACAGAGTTCAGCCGATACTGCTCCACAGCAGAAAGCTGAGCATGGCAAGGGCTGCAGGATGAGGTGTGAAGGAGCATCCTCACAGTGCCTGGCTTTTGGTGTGTAAATGAGGTGCCTGATCAGGCCCTGGCCCAGGCTGCCCAGGGC
>NW_009961324.1:0-442 GCF_000747805.2 Chaetura pelagica | reverse complement strand
GCACTCTTCTCAGTTGCTCTCAAGGCTGCAGGAAGGCAAAGGGACTGGCTTGAAGCTCCGGGGGAAATCTGGGTGTTTTTTGAGCTGAAGAGGCTGCCTGCACAAGAGGTCAGGCACCCACTCAGGAGCGCGGCTGAAGAGAAGTTTGCCAGCATTGGCCAGGAATCTCCATGCGGGTCAACTGCTTGGAAGGCAGCTGTGCTCACCTCTAGACCACCAAGACTCGTGTGAGCAGGGCTGCCTCCTGCTCCTCCAGCCCAGAGCCTGGCCTCCCTGCGGCTTGCAAGTGCTGGAGAAAAGCTCTGAAACTTTATTCCACCAAATCCTTCTTTTTCTTCGCAGTCTTCATTCCACGGGAAGCAAGCTCTCCCCGGTCTCCCTTTAAGTCATCCCCACACCCATCTTCCTTGCTACTTGGAGGTCACCATCTTCCGTGCAGGAA
>NW_009961323.1:0-441 GCF_000747805.2 Chaetura pelagica | reverse complement strand
CAGACCAGTTGGGCTCCCTGTTCCCCCCTTTTCCTGCTCCTTCCCTGCCCTGTTCCCATTTCCCCACACACCTCCCACCACCCAACCCAGCTGGGCTGGGGGTGGGGAGAGGGAAAACCCAATCCCTGGGGAGCAGGAGCCCCTGCCAGCCCAGCTGGGCTGTGTGTGACCCCTGGGTGCTCTCAGTGGTGTCACCTTCACCCATCCTGGCAGCTCCAGCACAACCTCCTGACGTCCTGACCTGCACAATTCCACCTGGGAAACACCAGAGTGAGGTGCCTGTGGGGGAGGTAAAACCCTCTGGGTTGGGAGAAGTGGAAACCACTTGGTGAAGAGTGAAAAACCAGGTGCTGAGCTCCATGGAGGTGGCTCCTCAGGGTGCAGCTCAGCTCCCCTGGCTGCCCCAGGGCTGGAGATTCCTTGAGGGAATTCTGTGCTGTG
>NW_009961322.1:0-442 GCF_000747805.2 Chaetura pelagica | reverse complement strand
TTACTGAACTGGACAGTGGGCAGTTGAGATATTCCCACGTAACTAAGGGAGGGTAGATTCAGAAATCCTAGAGATACTGAACAAGAACTAAAGGAATAAATGACACTTGATGACGTGTGTAAGCCATTCATTGTTCTTTCATGATGAGGCAAATCCCAATCCATTCCCACAAGTAAGCTTGCAATATTTCTTTGATGCTAGGAAAGGTGGGAGGGATGTTATCAATATACAGGCTTCTCTCTGTCAGAAGGAAAGTGACTGCTATGCCTACTTAAGAGGTCTTGGACCATTTATTTACTGACTATGGTAGATGTATTGAGGTAGCTTTGCAGAAGCTGACTAAAACTGAACAATAAAACCTTTAGTCTGTAGAAAGAGAATGAATAAGAGATTAGGCATTAAATATGCTTTTCTTTGGTGAAGAATGGACAATGACCTTTGA
>NW_009961321.1:0-442 GCF_000747805.2 Chaetura pelagica | reverse complement strand
CCTGTTTCCTCCCCTGCCCCCAGGCTGGAGAGCATTAGGATAATGTTTGTTACATCTTGGGGAAGATAATAAATTGGCAGCATAATACAAGGTAGATCAGCATGGGCACAGCTCCCTGTCACCCACAGCTACGGAGAGGGAGAAATGGAGACAGAAAGCTCCTGACTCTTTGTGTAGCAGCCACGCAGTGAGGAAACCAGGCTGCAGCTGAAATCAAACTGCAATTTATCTCTAACAAGCAGCACAGCACAAGGAAGCTCCAAGATTGGAAAGCATTTGAGTACCACCTTCACCATACCCAAGTGCTGCTTCCACAGGCACGAGACTGAGTCACAGCCCAGGGACAAGTGGCAGAGGGAAGAGCTGTGGCCCCTCCTGCTAGAGCATCTCTGAAGCACTTCAAAAATGCTGCTGAAGAGCACACCTCAGGCTGAGCAAACGG
>NW_009961320.1:0-442 GCF_000747805.2 Chaetura pelagica | reverse complement strand
CCAAACCATGATATATTGGATATAAGGAGTTTCAGAACAGAAACCTCCACTGACTCTTTGTTTTGGAACAAAATGCTGAAAAAGTTGCTATGAAAAAGATTTTCATAGCAACTGCCTGGAGATACCCGTTGCACTAATTGCAAAATGTAATTGCAGTTTCAAGTTAGTCTGAAGGATTTCTTACACTGCATCCTTGTCTTCACCAACACAATGTTTCATTCTGGTACCTCTGCCACCCCCCAGGGCAATTTTCTTTCTGTGGAATGAAATACGCTTAATGTTGGTTTGGCTAATGTAGCAAAAGGGACCAAGTGGGATGGAAGAGGAAAGTTTTTTAGTTGACTGAAGCCAAGGCAAAGTTTATTGACCGTCATGAAGTGCATTTTGAGTGTTGTAGCCAAACCACAGAATGGTTTTTTTACCAAAAAAGTTAAAAAAAAAA
>NW_009961319.1:0-442 GCF_000747805.2 Chaetura pelagica | reverse complement strand
GACCTTTCAGGTAGCTGCAGAGACTGATGAGCTCTCCCCTCAGCTTCCCCTTCCCCGGGGCTGGATGGTAAGGAAAGCAGAACCCTTAAAGCAGCTCCTGAGCACCTCCTGTGCCCCCCAGAGGAAGGTGCCAGCTGCCAGCACAGCCAGGCAGGAGCAGATCTCAGTGTAAGGACGGACACTGCGCTACCAAAACGGTTCAGCCTCTGCTTCTGCTTCCATTCTCCCTCCAAATCCCAAGGCACAGTTAATAGGGAGAATTAATTTTGTTCGTGCCTTTGTTCTCCCACTGCCAAATGATGAGTCTCTGCGTTTCTTTCTCATCTGCTGCATCTTTCTAATTCAATAACCCACGATAGGTGGTGAGAGGAGAGGGGGGAAAACAAAACTCTGCTCAGAGCTTCCCAAAGGGGCTGCTCCTGGGGCAGGAGGACAAGGTGCA
>NW_009961318.1:0-442 GCF_000747805.2 Chaetura pelagica | reverse complement strand
TTCCCCTTGGTGAATCCATGCTGACTACTCCAGATGACCTTCCAGTACTCCATGTGCCTGGAAATTGTTCCTAGGATTACTTCCTCCCATCACCTTCCCATGGATGGAGGTTAAGCTGACCAGTGTGTCATCCCTGGGTCCTCCTTTTTAATGATCAGAGCAATGTTTGCCTTCCTGTAGTCCTCAGGCACCTCTCCTAATCACCATCACCACTCAAAAACTATTGAGAGTGACCTGGCAATGGTATTTGCCAGCACCCTCAGCACCTGTGGGTTTATGTGTGTTGAACTTGCTTATGTATTTCCTGACCTGCTCCTCTTCCACCAAGACTACAGTCTCCTTGCTCCAGACTTTCCCCCTGTCTCTAGGGCCTGGGTTTCCTAAAGGCCCATGATGCCAGTAAAGCCTGAAGCAAAGAAGGCATTCAATACCTCAGCCTTTT
>NW_009961317.1:0-441 GCF_000747805.2 Chaetura pelagica | reverse complement strand
AATGGTGTTTCTTGACATCTGCCTCTAAGGAACAAATCTTTGTGTTTTAATGTCTCATTAGCTTGCAAATTTGATTTCTGAAGATGGAATAAGACCTGTTTGTGTGTGGGATACTACAGTCTGCAATCTAACAACAGGCTGAACATCTCTGTTCAGTATGATGGGAAATATTTGAAAATACTTGGAAAGCATTAAAAAAAGGATTAATTTTTTTGTTTAATCTAGATGCTGTCATGTATAACTAGCTTTATAATGTGTATTTGTGTTGTATTTAGAGTGTCTACATGTGTGTCTTTGTCTATAGATGTTTCTTTCGTCAGTCTTTGAGTTAATTATTCATGGAGTCTAGTTGATGTCAAATTTTAAAATATATATTACAGCACATCTCTATTGCATCTTCAGAGTAAATACCAAACTCCTATTTTTCCTGTGACTTTTACT
>NW_009961316.1:0-442 GCF_000747805.2 Chaetura pelagica | reverse complement strand
ACTTAATGGGAGGGGGCAAGGCAGGGAAAACAGCCATTCTCTCCAAGACCAGCACAGCTATTTCTATAATTAACATCCTGGATAACTTCACAGTATCTCTAGCACAAAGATTTTTGTATCCATAGGCCATTTCCTTTGAGGAGATGCACGTTTACTTCTAGGTTGGAAACCTCCTTCTGCAGCCATCCATAAAGAACTCAAATCAAAATAAGTTCTGTTGCTTTTATTGAATAATTTGGGATAAGAAGAGCTGAAAGCTCTCTTGGTGCTATGTTAAAGGGTCTTTATTTTCAGGAATGATCAAGTCCTATCACTTATTCCACATAAATAGTTTGCTGTCAAGAGCTTTAATTCTCTCTTTACAACACCTAAATAAAACATCCTTCCCAAACATGCTGCCTGTGACTTGTCTTTTCTAAAGAAAGTGGTTCTTAGGAGACCC
>NW_009961315.1:0-442 GCF_000747805.2 Chaetura pelagica | reverse complement strand
TGTGTTGCTTCTCAAAAATATGTTCTCTGTTCCTTACTTGGAAATGTTACTGCCAAAGGGTGGATAAGTTGCAGAATTCCCCTCTCTGTGCCAGAACCCTTGTATCATTATCATTTTTGTGGTAAGATTGGGTATTACAGTTTGAACAATATCTTGAGTTTCTCTTTGTTAGTTATGACTCGTGTTAAAGTTTACATTGCCTACCATTTCTGTAAGCTTGAGATTAAGACACTAATTCCATGGAAGTCACTAGAGTCTGTGACTGTTGATGTTTTCTCTGTAATTTACCAGCATGGAATCTGCTGAGATGGAAATTTAGTACAGAATCACTTAGAGTAGCTAACTTGTTAGTATATTTTCATGCACATAACGTGGAGGTATCCATTAAAAAATGGAACCCCCAGAGCAAAAAAATCCCTCATATGCTCAAACCCCCCAACAA
>NW_009961314.1:0-442 GCF_000747805.2 Chaetura pelagica | reverse complement strand
AGCTGGGAGTGTCCGAGAGAGGGCCCCACGACAGAACAACATGAAATGCAATAAACGAATAGCATTGTGCTAGCTGATGGAGATCATCAACCATAGCTGAGAGTGGCCTGTGGACCAGAGAGTTCAACCTAATTCCTGATTTTTTAAGAGCACTAGCAATGTTTGAGCTACTGAAACTTTAGTGGAAGAATGAAAAAACCCAAACCAACAGCTACTGAACCAGCTTAGTACTGACTTTCAGAGATCTGTTTGAATTACAACTTCTTAAAATCACTGAAGCTCTAACAAGGACTAGGTATGGTCTGATTTATTCTCTGGAACTTGCACACCAGGGCTTGGGCATTAAAAGAAACTGCATTTTGGGTCAAAATCTCATTGCTGCCTTTTGCTGTTGTACGGCCAGAGGCAAGTTAGAATCATAGGGGTAGGAAGGGACCTCTGA
>NW_009961313.1:0-442 GCF_000747805.2 Chaetura pelagica | reverse complement strand
TTTTGGTTTGTGTCATCTGCTAGGAGTTGTTTAAAACTCTCAGTCAGGTTCAGCTCTCAGAAAGTGTGGAGTTGCTCTTACCTTGCCTGCTTCCCTGATAGCTGCTCTGTACCCAGGTCCCCAAACCCCCTGACATTGATGGGTGGTCAACAACTCCAATCTCTTATAAATAAACTCTCAACCTACAGGCTCAGGGCAATGCAGGTTTGTTTAGCCCCAGAAGTAGGGACCAGTGTGTCCCTGGAGGCACAAAACCATCAGAGAGATCTCTCAGAAGTCATGGGCTCACCAGAGGCAGGGGTGTGCTTGCATATTACAGCTCACAAGAGCAGGAGCTCACAAGGAACTCGCAAGAGCAGGAAAGCTGTGTGATGGAAAAGGATGTGGGGATGTTCATTCACAGGAGGCTGAACATGAGCCAGGTGGCCAAGAAGGCCAACAG
>NW_009961312.1:0-441 GCF_000747805.2 Chaetura pelagica | reverse complement strand
ATAAAATGTTTTGGAGGAACATGTAAATTCCAGTCAGCTTTTTACTGGAGAGATTAGCCTGTACAACACTTGAACTTAAGATGAGAATGGGATTTAGTTCAGTTTAGTCTGTTGAACTTCAATGTACAATGCTCCAGAATATCAAGTGAAAAATTGACTGCTTCCTTTTCAAATGCAGAAACTTTTGAATGGTTTGAAAATGTGGTACTGTCCTTTCTGCAGGATGTTTCAATGAAGAATAAACTTTATAATTTGTAATTACTGCACAGAACACAAGATAGAGAATTATGAAGGATACCAGCTCTGCTTTTTCTTCTGCCAGTGGTTTCTTATATTGTCTGCTATATTTTATTAGCATACTTTTTAAAAAATAAGTTGTAAAATTATTATATAGAACTTGACATGATTATCTGGTGCTTTATTTTCTATTGTGATATATAT
>NW_009961311.1:0-442 GCF_000747805.2 Chaetura pelagica | reverse complement strand
TTCCAACCTCTAACATTCTGTGATTCTGTAATTCGCACAGTGGGGGGAGGGGTGAGTGAGCAGACACCTAATTCTTTGTTGGTTAGGCCCAAACCACGACAACATGTTTCACGTAACGGTATTGTATGCTTGCTGTGCTGGGAAGACACCAGAGAAACAGCTTGTTAGTTGGGTAAGAAAGTAATGGTAGCATTAAATACTCTGTATTTTCATCTGCTTGGTGCTAATGACCCAAATAAGCTGTGAGACCCAGAGGAAACATTTCCTTTTGATTAACGCAGCGGAAGAATGACGAGGAGTTCAGTTACTGTCTACTGAAACACCACCAGGGCCTGAAGCTGTTGAAATGCAGCTGTGTTCCATTTGTTCATCTTCAGAAATCCATTTTCTAAGACTTTCTTTTCACTCAACAGCAAACCACTGCCACTGTTCTCCTCTGTAC
>NW_009961310.1:0-441 GCF_000747805.2 Chaetura pelagica | reverse complement strand
AAACCTGCCTCAGTGAGAGAAAAGTCTTCCTTGCAGCTTCTCAAGGATCTTTTCCCACAGGACAGCTCTGTTGCAAAGCAGTCATGCCTGTGTTCCCTGGCTGTAACACCAGTTCCTGCAGTCCCCACCCCAAGCAGCAAGTTTTGGTGGAACGCAGAAACTTGAGACGGAGGCAAGGTGCTTGTAGAACATGAGAGGACTTCAGTGGTTGAGTGGGATTGTCAGGATGCTAACATCCTGACTTCTATATTGGCAAATGGAATTAATTTCTTGATGTGTAACTTAAGCTCCATGGTGGGGATACGGGATCTGGCTTTCCAGCATCTGTTCAGAAGTTTTAGCTCAAATCTTTTTCCAAAGGTAGTCTCCTTAACACCCCCTACCTCATCCCCTTAAAGTGTGAGGGTGGGTGGTCATGGTGGATAAATAGCTTTGCTCTGT
>NW_009961309.1:0-441 GCF_000747805.2 Chaetura pelagica | reverse complement strand
TTTTTTTTTTGTTACAAGTCAACTACTGCCATGTATATTTTAATAGGGATTATCAAATGCAACTTGTCCAGAAGATGTACCAGCCTTCCGCTGCTAATTAGCAAAGTTTAAATAATCACTGAGTTCTGGCATAATTGGAAAGAAACACTGTTTTTCCTGCCAGTGCATAATTACCAATTAACAGGAAGATAAAATACCTATATAGCAGTCATACCTTGGAGAGTTTGTTAACAGTCAATTAAGTAGTGAGTTGGTGCCAAACTGACATTGGTCAAGAAAGTTGACATTTGAGTTTAGTTTAAAGATACTCTCCCCTGCAAATGGTATGTATCAAAACCCTAATGAGGATAAAACTTCCAGAATTTGTGTGTCATAGTATTTAATTACTACTTGAAGGTCTTTATGGCCAAAAGTTGACTGTTTCTACAAGTGGTTGACTAT
>NW_009961307.1:0-441 GCF_000747805.2 Chaetura pelagica | reverse complement strand
ACCTCTTCTTTTGGGTGTAAAAAGCTCAGGTTTTGTCCCAGGGAGGATGGCAGAGAGGACAGGGGACAAGGACACAGCCCTTGGGGACAGGATCCCTCTTCCCACTGCCCTTCCCAGCATCCCAGGGTTTCTCTCTGGTCTCCCCCCAAAACTCCCAGGTCTGGTTTCTCCATGGAAATCCTGCCCTGGGGAGAGTCCCCCCCTTTCCCTCCCCTGTATCCAACTCGCTGGAATATGGAGCAAATCCCAGGAAGCCAGGAAGGAACTGGGACCTGGAAAACATGCTGGGAGCAAAGAGAAACTGGGAATGTTACCTCCTCCAGCTGGGCTCGGGTGGGGGGGACAGGTAGGTGGGTCCGTAGGGAGAACTGTCGATGTGAGGGGGGGTTAAGGACCACGTGGAGAAGCATGGATGGGTTGGAGGGACCTTCAAGATCATCC
>NW_009961306.1:0-437 GCF_000747805.2 Chaetura pelagica | reverse complement strand
CCAGCCTGTGGAACACACGGTTTGTTTGGACAGGGGTTCTTCCAGCAGATGCAGAAACATTTCCTCATGTGTTATGTAGCCTGGTGATCAACCACCTTCTTAACCCAGTCCCTTCAGCAGACACACTCCCCAGAAACACACTTTTTGGCTTCCTTCCAAGGACTAAGTTGTCTGGATTAAATCAGATGACAGTTTTGTCAGGTAGACCTGGGCAGGGGGGAGGGAGGCTTTTCAGATAAGAGGATGGATGTGAAAAGACTGCAATTCTCTTTAAGTCCATGATGAAGCAACCTCTTCCTTCTCAAGCACTGGGGTTCAGGTTAGGACTCTTTAGTCCAGCCTTTAGGTTATTAAAATGACATCTAACTGGCCTTGGGGAAGGTGCATCTGCTGTCACACCAGTCCATTAGATGTAACTACTGCTGCAGTGAAAGAGC
>NW_009961305.1:0-441 GCF_000747805.2 Chaetura pelagica | reverse complement strand
ATCATCTATCCACCTAGTAATTTCCTCATATTTTTGGTTATAAAAAGGTACGAAGAAGAGAATTTCACACTGTGAAAACAAACACAATGAAAAACAGCTCAGAGGAGATGGGCAAGAATGATGAGCTCAGGGAAGAAGATGAGGAATGGCCACTGATTATCATAAGGAAACCTGAACTTGTTTCAGCACAAAGGCTGTTTAGGGTGACCTTTGTTTTAGATATCCTGCTGTACCAGTGGGGTTTTGGAATTGTGTAAACAACCTTGTCTGAGCTAATTAGGGCAGAAAAACAAGATGGGTGGAGGCGTGTGCAGGCAGCTCAGCCAAACATAAAAGTTCAAAAGCTGAACAACAAGAAAATGAACTCTGAATTCAGAGAGCAAATGACTTGAGCTGGCTTCAAGTCACGTGTTGTGATGGAGGCACCCAAAACCACACAGG
>NW_009961304.1:0-441 GCF_000747805.2 Chaetura pelagica | reverse complement strand
AAAAAAAAAGCACAGGGATCTAGTAAAACTAGTTGGCTGTTCTGCAGTTTAGAGTTTGAGTACTCTAAGGCTGAAAGTTATTTGAATGGAAGATCAATGTGAACAAATGAATTTACAAAGTAGGTTTTTTTAGTACATACCATTAAAGCTATTTCATTTCTCTACACTTACGTAGGTGAAACAGGGTAAAAGCAAGTAGAAGAGCTTTAAGGAGAAGATACTAGAACAAGAAAGGGAACAGGAAAAGCAGCTTTGTAAAAGATTATTTCCCCTCCATTAACCTTCTTAAATACCATGGATTTCCTCCCTTCCCCAAATGTCATGATTAAGAAACTATTTTTTGCTTCCACCTACTGCTTTTTCCATATATTACTTGAATCATGAGCAGTAGAGTACAATACTTGTATTCATGCTGGGGCATCTCCACCACATATCCAAGAA
>NW_009961303.1:0-441 GCF_000747805.2 Chaetura pelagica | reverse complement strand
AAAAAAAAATGCTTCCCAGGCAGATTTTACTGTAAATACTTAACTGAGCATCCATTTGTACAATGTCTTAAGGCCCTTAGTGCTAAGAGAATAATCAACTATTGTTTAGTGGGTGCTGTTACATTTGACATGCAACTGGAAACCAAGATGGAGGTTGCTTTCTGTAGCAGCTGGCTCTTGTCCCCCTGAAGAATATCTCAAGCTCTGAGCCAGCCCTTCCTGACCTCCATAAACACATCTCTTGCTTTTATATACTGTAATACAGGAGTCCTCATTCTGTTTTGCCTGGCTCAGGCTGCTCTGGCCTTGCACAGGCGCATCCAGCAGCTGGATATATGTTTGAACCCTGGGATCCCTACAGCAGCACGATCTGTGAAGGAAAGGGTGTGGAAACAGATGCTGCCAGATAATGCTCCTCTACTCTGCCCTGGTGAGACTTCA
>NW_009961302.1:0-441 GCF_000747805.2 Chaetura pelagica | reverse complement strand
AGAACAAAGGCTGTCACTAACTACTAACCCAAATGAAGAAGATGTTTATTATTTTTGCCATTTTCATGGGTGATGGTACAATGATTTTTGGATAGTAATTGGTCTTCACCAGCCTCCTGTAGCAGCATGCCATGCTGCCAATATCTGTTATTCAGTCCTCCCATAATTCTCCTAAATTATTTGTTTCACATTTAATTAATGGCAATGTGTTCCATAAAAGCTTGTTATATTCATGAAATTGCTTCCTGGTATTGATCTGAAATGCTTTTCCTTTCAGTTTCTCCCTGCTACACTATTACAAAGGTCAAACACATAGGGAGCTTTCCTCAGGCTTACCATTCATATTTTACCTTTTTGTGGGTCCTTCTTTTTCATCATGGGCAATATCCTGCGTACAGATAATGACTGCAGGGACTTCTTTAAGCCAAAACCACAACACTT
>NW_009961301.1:0-441 GCF_000747805.2 Chaetura pelagica | reverse complement strand
TGGAGAGAAAGAGAATTAATTGGAAGTGGGAAATTGATGAAGAACATCCATTAAATCTTTTTCAAGAGGAATATTTTTGTCTACAACAGGTGATCAAAATCAATCTAATAGACAATGCAAATTACAAAATTTAATTCAAAGAAGAAGAAAAAGACTTTTATAAAAAATCTTTAGGAAGTAGACTCAATGTAAAGTTGTAATTAAATTTTATATGCTGTATGTTCTGATGGGCACTGGAATAGAAGAATTACTGGGTTTAGTGCTTCCTCCTGGCACTGGAGTGCTGCTCTCCAACACTGTCATGGGCTGGATCCTGATGGTTCCAGTATCAACCAGGCCACACCTGTATTAAGTTCACTTGCTGGTCAGTTCACATCTTCAGCTCACCAGGCTTAGTAGCTGAAACTACTGGGGTCAACACCAGTGACTCCTGTTTTCCAC
>NW_009961300.1:0-441 GCF_000747805.2 Chaetura pelagica | reverse complement strand
AAAAGCAAAACTAGCAAAGCAGGAAGTATCACTTTGGGCCACTTCTAATGCTGTGAATTACACAAGTCTGAATTAAGCTGGAACATATCCGAAAAGTACACATTAATTCTGCACAGTCCAAATCCAGTAATGTTGAACAGATTTATCACGGAGAGACAATTCAGGTTTTAACAGTGATATAAGATGGTGCACCAAAGGGGCACATATGCTGAGCCTCTTGCTAACTGGCCAATTTTTTTTTCAGCTGAGCTGTCATTGACTGTGTCATGTTTCATTACTGTGGAAACTCTGCTTGGAAAGAACATCAAAGGAGAATGCCTGTTCCTGTGCCTCTGCTAAAGAATCTGTTACAATTTTACTTACAGCACAAGATGATTTCAAGTATTGGAAATTCCTTTCTGAAGTGCATCTACCATGATACACACAGAAATTTAGAAACAC
>NW_009961299.1:0-441 GCF_000747805.2 Chaetura pelagica | reverse complement strand
GTTTTTTTTTCTCTAAAAACAACAACAAATAAGCACAACAGTTAGTGACCTATAAATAATACTGTTTGGAAGTCAAAAAAGCAAAAAATAAGCAGTACCTGTTAGTCACACAGAACTGAAACAAGCAATGTGACTATTTCATTGTATTACCCAGAAAGAATGTTTTCACACGTCACACCAGTGATTTTGTGGAGCATGTACCACTCTGTTAGCCTAAACATTGAAGTGTGTGGTTTATTCTAGATATTTTCATAAATACAAAACCTTTCTGATTGCAACTTCCCTCCCTCTCTCCAGTCTCCAGGCTGCAACCTGGGCTACATCCTGCACAAGTTTTCCCTTGCAATGACAGTAGTAGCCACCTGATGCTGTGTTGAGCAGATGCAGTTTGCTGAACAAGCACAAAACTAATGTGCCAGATTTTTTTTAATTTTTTTTTTT
>NW_009961298.1:0-441 GCF_000747805.2 Chaetura pelagica | reverse complement strand
TCTTCTTTCAACCTCCTCACCCTCCTCTTCATCTTCCTGCCACCACCACCATCATCATCATCATCACTTTCATCTCTCCTCTTGTCTCCATCTTTTCCACCCTTTCTTGCCTCGTTCTTCCTCCTCAACCTCTTCATCCTCCCCCTTTTCCTCCAGCTCTTCCTCTCCATCCTCATCCTCCTCCATCTCCTTCCTCCCACCCTCATCTTCCTCATCCTCATCCTTCTCATCCTTTTTCTCCTCTGGCTTCTCACCATCATCCTTCTCCTTCATCCATCCCTTTCTCTTCTTCCTCATCACTTTTGTTCTCCTCTTTCTCTTTCTCCTTCCTTTTCCTCTTCCTCCTTCCCTTCCTCTTCCTTCTCTGCTTCCTCCCCTTCCTATTCCTCCTCCTGGGGCCCAGGTGTCCAGGTGGTCTCCAGCCCCCATGGGTGGTGGGTT
>NW_009961297.1:0-441 GCF_000747805.2 Chaetura pelagica | reverse complement strand
AAAAAAAAAAACCACATGCAGGTGTATTTTCCCCTTTGACTTCACCCTGCAGAGGCCTGGGGACCACCAGCAGCCCGTTGTCACTCTGACCTTTGCTCCCACCCCAATCTTACCTGGACTGTGCCTTTCCTTACACTCTGCCATTGTGGATTTTAGGCCTTCTCATGTTCTTTTCAGCAGGCTCAAGTGAATCATGGTCAACAAGGACTTCTGCACTGCCTCCATCACCTCCAGCCAGTAGCACCAATGGTATCATTCCAAGTAAGTGCTAAATTTTAAATGCTGCCATGACCAGCACTGACACCAACTGACATCACACGTGACAGTTTAAGATTCGGTCACATGTTTAAGCTATTGCTGCTTAGCAAAGTGTTGTATGTCAGCAGATCCTCCTGTCTCTTCCTGTGTCACAGAATCACAGAGTGGTCGGGGTTGGAAGGG
>NW_009961296.1:0-441 GCF_000747805.2 Chaetura pelagica | reverse complement strand
AGTTCAGGGCTCTAAGAGGAAACTGGGAAGACCTGGCTGTGCCCAGATCACCCCTGCCCAGTGCCCCCCACCTCTAGCTGGAAACAGGGACACGGGCAGAGCGTGGCAGCAGCCCTGGCCATGCAGTGCTCACCTCTCCATTCCCTTGGACCTCCAGATGGGACCATAACAAGCCAGTGCATGGAGGTGATGCCAGGCCTGCTGGTTTTGCAGAGGACTTGGAAGAGCCTCTGCAAGGTCCCTGTGGCACTGGCACCTCTCCCAAGTGGGCCTGGGGGTTGTGATGTGATTGTTGTTGGGGGGAGGCTCAGTGGGATGTGCCCAACAAGAGCCAGCTGGGACTGGCAGCACCAGATATAACACACAGAGCAAACTGCCAAGGTGCCCCAAGGGTCCCACTGTGGGAGACCCAAACAGCCCAGACCCACCCACCCACCCACC
>NW_009961295.1:0-441 GCF_000747805.2 Chaetura pelagica | reverse complement strand
AAAAAAAAACACCAACCAGCAAGGGAGGTAAATAATGTTTCTTTACTTTTGCGTCCACTCAGCCTCTATAGTTTTATCTTTCATGTTTTCTTTAATCATGAAAAATAACGTTTTTTCCAGTCCTGCTGGCTCAACACACTTGTGAGTTAGTGTACTGATGCCTCCACAGCAGAGAAACATGGGTTCTGCTTGGCACCATCAAAACCATAGAAATTAAATTTAAGAAAAATGTGATCGATTTTTCAAGCTTAAGTAACACCACACAAGAACCTCCTTCATTAATAAAGAACTATGATCTTGCCTTCTTGCCAGAAGAAAAATTATGGTTTATGCATGAAAGTGTAGTACTACCTACAGCTATACAAAGCAGCTCTCACCAGACAGAGATCAGCTCTTCTGATTACCACTTTCCACCAAAAGGGAAATGAGAGGGAAAAAAAA
>NW_009961294.1:0-441 GCF_000747805.2 Chaetura pelagica | reverse complement strand
GTGTAGCAGGATGCTCTGCCTCAGTGGGCCTCTGTGGGAAAAGGACTCGACATTTGCTCTACTCTCTGTGCTCTCTGGTGAAAAACAACTACCAGATAAGCTGGTCCAGGCCATGCTGTACCTCAGTGTTGGAAGACACTCTGGAGCAGCTGGGCCCAGACACAGAGAGAAAATCAGAAAACTGATAAAGAAAGAGACAGTGTTTGTATGTGATAAAAAGTCTTTTGCTAAGCTAGAAAGAGCTCTGAGAAAGGAGAGGAGGCTTGGCAGCCAATGACTGACAGTCAATCACTTTATTCTATAAAAGCACAGTCCCATTCTTGACTGGGTGGGATTCTTGCACACTTTCCCCATGGGGTGTGTTTGATTTCCACTACCCGAGTGGGGACGCCCCTCAAACAGTTACTGCCCAGAGGCTGAGAGAAAGGGAGCTACCCCATG
>NW_009961293.1:0-437 GCF_000747805.2 Chaetura pelagica | reverse complement strand
AGGCACTGGAAGGTTCTCTAAGGTCTCCCCATTCTTCACCTTGTGTATGTGAAGTGAAATTCAGTTAATTATGGTCTGAGATTCAATTGCCATTTAGGGTTTGGATTTCATAAATTACTTTTTGGAAGCATGCAACTAATAAACTTCAGATTTTTACAGTATATCCCATTCCTTCTGTGAAAGTGATTCAGGTGATAACAAAGCACTTTGCATGTAATTACAATAGAATCAGTAAGTATTATTATTACTCATCAGAGCCCATCAGAATGTGATGCAGGAGGCTTCACTTAGGTACTTGTGATTAGAAATTTTTCATTTCCTTTCCTGTTGCAAAGTTTCCCTGGGTTTATTTCCAACTTTCAGCACCTCTTTTCAAAATGAATTTCAGTCTTTAGCACTGTCTGTGTTAAAAAAGGGAAATGAAAGTTTAAAAAAAA
>NW_009961292.1:0-440 GCF_000747805.2 Chaetura pelagica | reverse complement strand
CATTGGATTTATGAAATTTATTTTTAAATTGATTTTCCAGTTACTCTAAAGTGAGTCAGTTCATGCAACTTCCCTCATATCTTGCCACCCATTGCCCCCACCTCCACCCTGCCCCTCTCATGGGAAGGAACCTTTCCATCTCTTCTTTAGCTCTTATCTTCCCTCTGCCTCCAAGTTCCCCCTATTTTTCTTCTTTCCATCCCACGTTTCTTCCCTCATTGATGAAAAACACTTTGTCTCACTCCCCACCTCCACCCCCCAGATGAAATGCCCAGTTCCTGGACACACTAAAATTACTAATAGTTCTTGCTTCTTCTTTTCCTAAGTGGAGGAGTTTTGAAGAATGACTTAGCTCAGCAGCTCCTTGCCTGTGCTGGCAGACACACAAGCAGCAGCTTGTGCAGCACGAGCACCAGGGCTGTGATGACACCACATCCCTG
>NW_009961291.1:0-440 GCF_000747805.2 Chaetura pelagica | reverse complement strand
AAAAAAAAAAACGGCTTACAAAGCTGGATAGGGAGGATAGGGTAGCAGAAATAAACCCCTACATGTTTAGGAGTGCTGCAGCATTTTGAAAGACACAAGGACAGAACACGTGATGGAGAACTGTTCCCTCTGTAATACCAGAGCATTATGAAATAAAGCTCAGATGCCAACAAAGAGGGACTATAAATTAACCATATCTGTTAACAGCATAAAATGTATCAATCTGTCAGTTCACTAAGGAGAACCTTGGCACAAGCTTTGTGCTGTGTAACAAGTGAGCCAGTGGAAGTTCAGACTTGTGATAAAGCTTAAGAGAGGTAAGATAATAAGAATAAAGCTTGTAAGCAAAAGGTTGCTGTCTGTCGTGTGTCATTTCCTCAAGAATAAGCTTCTAAGCTTTGGGAAGACAGTCATTCCAAACAGGAAATAGGATCAAAAAA
>NW_009961290.1:0-440 GCF_000747805.2 Chaetura pelagica | reverse complement strand
AAGAAAATTAACTCTATCCCAGCTAAAACCACCACACAAGTGTTCTGCTTTTAACTGTCACCTGCACTGTACATCCAGAGTCTGCAAGTCCACATCAGACTCTGTTTTCCAGACCTTCCCTAGCTCTGACCAGCAATGTTGGTGCTGTGGAAAAAGGAAAGACTGCACACAGATGCTAATAACAAAAAAAATTAGTGTCACTTCAGTCCCAGGACCCTGTTTTGCCTTGTCTTGGGATATGATTGTCACAGCTTTGGGGAAGAGAAGATTGCACTTTCTCAACCATCCTCCAGCTACATCCAAGTCACTTCCAGGCTCATCAGCCGATAGAAGTCAGCTAGGTGAGCCTCAAGCACAGAGGCCAACAAGAGTCTGTACTACATGCAGGTAGAAAAGAACCATGGGATTAGTGCTGGCTTTGTGCTGTGTCTGTCTCTCTT
>NW_009961289.1:0-441 GCF_000747805.2 Chaetura pelagica | reverse complement strand
CGGCTCTCACCGGTAGTGGGTGTAGATGCTGCTGGTGAAGGGCAGTTTTGGTGTTGACCACTGGATCACGGCCACCAACGGGACCTCCAGGCCCTGGGTCAGAGATGTCCCTGTCACTGCTGCTGCTGGCGAGGAACGTCCCCCTGTCCCCCAGGCGAGGACAAACAGCCCAGGGGCCCAGCAAGGACATCCCCTCACAGCACTGACAGGGGCCCCGTGTCCCAGCCAGGGTGGTCTCCACTGCCCCGAGAGGACAAGGACCCCCCTGTGCCCCCAGGCCACCAAGCAGGAGGATGATGCCTTATCCTGCCCCGTACAACGTCTCCCAAGCAGGAGGATCCCCTGTCCGGCACGTCCCCAGTGTCCCCACGGGGCAGCCCCCCAAGGGTCCCCCCCCAGTGTCCCTTCACTCACCTCCTTGGCGTCTTCAGGGGGCCTCTC
>NW_009961288.1:0-440 GCF_000747805.2 Chaetura pelagica | reverse complement strand
ACACATAATATCTCTTTAAATATTTAATGGTATTTTCATATGTTGAAAACTGCCAGTGGTTTTATATATTGTACATAAACCAACTTTTACTTTTTCATTTTATACCTATATAGATGTGTTGTACATGTTTCGCTCTCTCAAGTTTGAAACAGAGATGACAGGTTTCTTTTTGAGTAGCTGTGTAGCAGTGAAACACCTAGCAACAAAATGGCTTTTAACTCATTTTTATAGCACTCTAAGGCAGTGTCTTCCTAATAGCCTTTTCTCAGACCACAGAAATGCTACCATTAGAGGTGAGCTGTGGCTGCTTGCATCTCTTAGAGAGAAATCTTCCAGAGAGATTGAGACTCTTTATTAGCCTACATGACTATATGTTTTAGCAAAAATCTAACTCCTAATTTGGGCTTTTTAAATTTCAGAAATGTTTAGAAAAAAAAAAA
>NW_009961287.1:0-440 GCF_000747805.2 Chaetura pelagica | reverse complement strand
AAACAGTGTCTGTGTTGTTGTGCTTACGAAATAGCCCAGAAAAGGAGGTGGATGAGGCAGGTGAGGCTGGTCCAGACTAACCTGTTGGAGCTGAACATCATCTCCTGCTGCTGGAAAAGAGGTTGTGGAGGTTGTGTCTTGTGGTGGGTGCCTGCTGCTGGGCTGGTCACCAGTAGAGATGCAAAACTGGTGGACGAAGAGAAAGCTGTGTGCATGGCTGCTTCCCAGCCACTCTCTGCTTTGCCAGGACATAGCTTCCCCTCCTTCTTTCCTTCTTCCTTCTTTCCTTCTCTCCCTGCTTCTTTCCTTATTTCCTGCTCTTGTTCTTAATCTCTTTCTTCTCTCCTTCTCTTTTTCTCTTTCTTTCCTTCTTTCCCTCGTTCCTTCTTTGTCTCTCCTCCCTTCTTGCCTTCTTTTCTTCCCTCTTCCTTTTATCCTTC
>NW_009961286.1:0-440 GCF_000747805.2 Chaetura pelagica | reverse complement strand
TCTCTCAGGCAGGAGGACATCCAGCACAACCTTCTGCTTCACAGACTTCTACTCCCTACTCATTCAGGTATCAGGATGTGGCCTCCCTCTGTGGGGATGAACTCTCCCAGAAGGCTGAGAAGGGAGGATCATCTTATAAACTGAGGGACGCTTCTGCCTACAAGGGGATCAAAACTGCTAAGGGATGCACTGGAAAAGTCCTTCTGGATTGTACAAGACATGGGATGTTTAAGGGAAGCAGTAGAAACAGGGAAAGGGAAGGATCAAGGCAGTTTGGCCTGGAGCAAGCATGGGAAGGGAGATGGAGACAGGGATGAGTGGGGCCATTCTCATGTGTACACGTCTGGTCTGTGTGCTGGCTTGGCCATGTTGCTATACCTTCTTTGCCCACCTGCCAGGAATTCCCTGGAAAGGAAGTCCTGCTTTCAGGTATTGGAAGG
>NW_009961285.1:0-439 GCF_000747805.2 Chaetura pelagica | reverse complement strand
CAACCCCCCTGCATGGGCAGGGACACCTGCCTCCAGACCAGGTTGCTCAGAGCCCCATCTAAACACACAGCAAGGAAATGCCTGTTCTCTACGGTTCAGTTCTTACTGGAACTGGAGGTTTAGGCAAAGCAAATGTTTCAACCTCAGGTGAGTGCAACCTATCTACCATGGGGATTTCACTTGCTTTTTGCTAGTGTCCTAAAAATCATGGAGACACGGGAGAGAAGTGTTTCCTGCAGAATCTCTCTTAGCTATAATTGCCTCCATAGCAGTGACAACTTCAATGTGGCTACTTACATGGCTGTTTGGACTGGGAAAAAAAAGCCTAGAGGTTTTAGTTTGCTTGTCCCAGCAGAGATCTCATGAAGGTCTGTGGTGCAGCTGCTTTCAAAGCAGAGCTTGAAGAACTGAGTGCAGTAGCTTTGCTCCCACCATGACT
>NW_009961284.1:0-440 GCF_000747805.2 Chaetura pelagica | reverse complement strand
AAAAAAAATCAGTGCTTCTCTGGAATTAATGACTAGGCTTCACAGAAGGTGCTAAAGAAGCCCTGGGTGTGGTGTGCACAGAGTACCTAATAGGATAGGGGAAAGTCTACTTTTTCCTCTTCTGAAACCCTTCAACACAAGAAGGATACTGTCCTCTGATTTACAGACATTGAACACATTCAGGGCCTTCAAAGCAGACATTGGTCATATGCTACCTACTGGAAATAAGACACCACATACACACAAATACTGTAACTACATAAACAGAGCACAAATAATTGTGCAATAATGCTGCAAAGATCTGCTATAAACAGGATGAGTAATACTTTCAGGACTGGTCTAAAAGCAGTCCACAGTATTTCACTTCAACACATTCATTAAGGCTCCACAATTTTTTAAACCTTCAAAAAAGGAAAATTAATGGCTATTACTGAAAAAAG
>NW_009961283.1:0-440 GCF_000747805.2 Chaetura pelagica | reverse complement strand
TTCTGCTCCTGGTCCCTGTCCCCTAGCTTAAGGCATTGGATTCCCTCTAAATAACTGGACCTGTTACAAAAGACTGAGGCAAAGAATTCATTAAGCACTTCAGCCTTTCCTCATCTTTTGTCACTATGTGTCCTCCTGCATCTAGGTAGATCATGTTAGAGTCTTTTTTCATTTGCATTTAATGAATTAGCCAAAGCCTCTAATGTCACTATAAATACACATTTTGGTGCAATGGGCTACAGGTCTTTCCCTCTGTAAAGTAACATGAACTAATAATTAGTGTGCTTCAATATAAAATTTTATTTAGCATGAAGCTGCAGCTGAGATTCAATTATCACTCATGATAAAAAAATCCAGACAAACATCTTGGTGTTGGTAACGAGGCTAGTACTGCTTAAAGCTAGTTTTTCAGTGTGAAATAAATAGTGAGAGAAGCCTGT
>NW_009961282.1:0-440 GCF_000747805.2 Chaetura pelagica | reverse complement strand
TTCAGGTCCCTTCCAACCTTAACCATTCCATCATGGTATGATTCTATGATTTTGTACTTTAATCTGCTTAATTTCTGCTCCATACTGCAATTATCTGTCTGCAGAGCAAACAGCACATAACATTCTGTGCTTAGCTTGCTTAGTTTATAGGAACAATGAATATTACAAGCTAACACACATTTGAAACAGATGTTTTCTTCCTTTTTCTTTTTTCTAAAGAACATTAAAAGGCTGTCTGAAGAGGAGATTCTGATGGCTCTGTGACGATAGCAGTATTACTAAATCCAAACCAGAGAGACTATTTCTGACACCTGTAAGATTTCCATTACGCAAGATGCTTTTGTTAGCAAATATGTTCTACCCCGCACGCTCGCCTGAACTGGCAGCATAAATGCCACTGCACTCAGGTGACTGAGTGAATACTGAAGCTCCCTTTTTGC
>NW_009961281.1:0-440 GCF_000747805.2 Chaetura pelagica | reverse complement strand
AAAAAAAAAAAACAACAACCCACATCCCACTTGCCAAGATTTAAGAGAAAATGCACACAGCTGAGAGGCACAGGAATGTCATGGGGTCACAACTTCAAAGACTGAAGCCCCATCTAGCCAAATCCTTTCTGTTGCTCAGATAATCCATTACAGGTTGCTTGAGGCTGCCTCAAAGAGTCTCCAAGCTTTGTTCACCTCCTTTTCGTTAGATACACAGCTCTCTGTGGTTTGCACTTTATTCTAGTTTAACAAATAAATTAATTCACCAGGGAGAAAGAGAGAAGGGGAGAGAGGATATCTGTGCGCATGCCTTAAGGTTGACTTGAACCTTTTATCTTGTTTAAAAGGTTGCTTGAAGGAGGGAAAAAAGGGGAATGTTATTGGGATGTGGTCTGCAGTTCTGCCAGCTTCTAAACACAGAAGCATACAATACATCTTGG
>NW_009961280.1:0-440 GCF_000747805.2 Chaetura pelagica | reverse complement strand
AGAATTTCCAGCAAACACAACTTAGTTTAGGTGTTTCTCAGCTTTGGAAGATCCCACCATTAACAATGTAAAAGGAAAAACAACCAAAAAATGAAGCAGAAGTGAACACAATGTGTGTTATAATGTATCTCTCTTCTCCACAAGGATTACTTCCCACTCCAGCCTGACCTATGAAACAAGCATAAAGTGTTTCCCAGTGCAAACTGGAAATTGTTCTCGCATCCATATCTTGGTCCTGTAGCTTTTTGCAGTAAAACATGGAATCCTTTATCACCTGGTTTCACCATTGTTTCTGTGGCCGTGAGATGGGAGGGGAAATGGGAAATAAAGGCTGTTTGGAAAAGCCTCAGTATAAAGTTGAGAAGTGTGAAAAAGCACATGGATTAAGTGGGATCATTTTCTGGGGTGTAATAAATGAAAGGAAAGGAAAGGAAAGGAAA
>NW_009961279.1:0-440 GCF_000747805.2 Chaetura pelagica | reverse complement strand
CTTGTCCTGTCACTGGACATCACTGAGAAAAAGCCAGTCACCCAGGTCTCAGCTCTGAAATCACTGGCTATCCTGGTTTACTTGTAATTATGTGCTGCCAAGTGAAGTTCACCTTTTCTAGAGCTCTGAAAGATGGACCTAGAAGGTCCCAGAGAAGCCAAATGCCAAACCCCTCTAAACCCCTCTGCAGAGCCTGCCTTGATGGTGAAGCTGTAGCTCTCCTTAAGCTCTGCCCCGTTGCCTTCACCATTAAAAGTTTCTCCTAGAAGTCCCTGGTTAGGGTGTAACTCTACCTCATCCCCATGGACCATGAGGGCAGGCAGCTGCTTTCCTTACAGCAGCAGCACCTATTGGCCCACCCAAACCCTGCTCTAGTGACCTTCTTATCAAACATCCCCAAGGCTGAGCCAAATCACCGCTGCCTCTTTTTGCCGAGTCAA
>NW_009961278.1:0-440 GCF_000747805.2 Chaetura pelagica | reverse complement strand
ATAACAGGATGGAAAACACCTGCTTAAAAACCATCTAAACACACCTGAATCTGTCTCAGAGCTGAGGGATGGACTCTCCCACCTTTTGTGGTCCTTTCCAGCTTTATGTTTCTGTGGCTTTTGCAAATGGCTTCTTCTTTTGTACCAGAGGAGAACAGAAGTTACAATGGTGACTGGTTTCAGGAGGACTTGTCGTATTCGTTAACATAGTCTTCAATCACTGGATGTACTGAAATAATATGCAAACCTAGCATGAACTTTTAAGGAAAGATACTACATTTGTTTGGGTTAAACACTGCCAGACTTTCTGGGGTAGAGTGGATTTCTGGAAGAAAGAGAGACTGTTGTTCTTAATATCACTTAATAGCTAACACTTGTGGATGACTGCAGATGGAAGGAGAGAGAGACAGTTCAAAGTACTTTTTTTTTTTTTTTTTTTT
>NW_009961277.1:0-439 GCF_000747805.2 Chaetura pelagica | reverse complement strand
AAAACCCCAACCAAACAAAAAACAACAACAAACAAACAAAAGCCAAACTAAACCAAACACACACACAAACTAAACACACAAAAAAACAAAACCAAAGAAAGTTAAAATATATTTCCCTTCCTGCTGGCCAAGAACAGAGAAAACTCATGTTGAAAATGCAGTAGTTTAACCTTTGCAACTCTGCCTTAGGAACACACCAACCTGATGATAGGGAGGAAGAAGAAACCATTATTGACACCAGAGCCTTGTGCCTTCTTCAGCACACAAATCTCCTCCAAGGGCAGAGAGCAAGCACCGAGTCTTCAGCCCAGCCTATTCACATTCCCTATTGGAGAAACAACTTGGAAAGACAAGGAAACCAGAGGCTCCCCGAAGTTTTGTTTCAAATGGATTGAGCTGGGTGGAATTAGACTGAGGGAGCTGGGTCTCTTTAGCTTGG
>NW_009961276.1:0-440 GCF_000747805.2 Chaetura pelagica | reverse complement strand
TGTTCCAACAGCTCCATGTTCTTCTTATGTTAGGGGCTCCTGAATGGGACAAGGTACTTGTATAAATGGAACCTCAAATCTTGTGACAGTGGGGACTTTCTTCTTTCTTATAATCATATCTTTCATTACTGTCTCTTTTACAGCCACCTTCTGCTTCACCTTGAAGTATTTAATCTTTCTGTTGGGTTTGGATGATGTGTGTTCATGACCAAAAAGTTCAACCAAATGCAATGTACCAGTGGAACTCCAGAACAGCCTTCAGACTACAACTGCAATGGAGTTTCAATGGCAAATAATTGTTACACCTAATCACTACACAGACAGATGTTCTAGTCCCACTCCAGTACCTCACTGACTCCATTACTGACTTCATACCTATCCCCTAAAACATTATTCTAGAATAATGCATTCTGGATGGAATGCACCCAAGGGTGCTGAGG
>NW_009961275.1:0-440 GCF_000747805.2 Chaetura pelagica | reverse complement strand
CATGATTCCATGATTTGGAGCAGCACAGCAGCACTGTCTGCCAACAGTCCTTCCCTGGTGTTTCAAGGCACAGTTGGAGAAGAACCCGAATGCATTGTCCTTGGAGTGCATGTGTTGGGCCTCGAGGGGTGTTCTCAGTGAAAATGCAGTGCTGTTACCTTGGCTGCATGGTGGGTGGGTCATTGTATTCGAAGGGAACAAAGGCCTCTGGGAAGGAGGGGTTTGTGTGTGTTGTTCTGGCAGCTCATGTCTGTCTGAAAGGGAAAGTAAGAGCTTGCCATTCGTTGTGCAGGTGGAAGATGAGAAAGGAGGGATGGCTCTTCCTCAAGGTCCATGAAGGAGTGCCTGGGAGCTGTGGGTGTCCTTTGCTTTTTCAGCCTTTCTGAAGGATTCTTTTGCTTGGCTGTGATGGGTTTGGGTTCCCCGAGGGACTCCTCTCT
>NW_009961274.1:0-439 GCF_000747805.2 Chaetura pelagica | reverse complement strand
GTTATTAAAACCTGCAATAATGCAAATCCACAGTTCACAGGAAGACTTAAAATCAAGATATAATTCATAGCAGTGCATCAGAAGTCAGAACCTTGGGCTTTTATGCTTCTCTTAATTTAAATAATTTCTTAATGGAGTTAACAGGAGGTTACCCAGCTTCCAAAACTCAGTGGATTTAAGTTACAGAAATGTGTTGTGTCAATTAAGACTTGAAACAAAGAAATCAGCTTCATACAACAGATGAGCTGTTTAAATATCACCTATACCCTCAGCACAATCTGCACTGTCACCCCAGGTCCTGTTAAGTCAGTTCCTACCAACTCGACCTGAAGGAAAAGTCAAGAGCTTATGCAAGGACTTATGTAAGAACCACATCACTTCGGGTTTCTAAACTCCAGAAGAGAAAGACCAACTGGTTTGGGTTGGAAGGGACCTTAAA
>NW_009961273.1:0-440 GCF_000747805.2 Chaetura pelagica | reverse complement strand
TCAAGTTAATGAGAAATCTTTTAGAATGAAGAGACACCTCCATCATCACCTCTCTTGAGGTGATAAGACTAATTCCACAGGCTCTTCAGTAGGCCAGTCCACTCCCAACTATCATTGCAGATTCCTTAAAATATGAAACACTATTCCCTATGTGTGTTATGAAGGTATCAAACAGAGCCCATTGTAAGCAGAACTGTATGTCAAGTCACATGAAAGCTATCTGTTTTGCCAGCATAACATGCAGTCATCATGAGTTTCACCTTTCATCTTTCTGACTGAAATTAGGCAGCAGCAGCAGAAGAAAGTAGTAATGCCAGAAAAGACAGGCTGCCTAATGCACACTGTGACAAGAGCTAGACAAAAGATTTCACAGAATCACAGAATGGTAGGGGTTGCATGGGACCTGGATGGGACCTTTGGAGATCATCTAGTCCAACCCC
>NW_009961272.1:0-440 GCF_000747805.2 Chaetura pelagica | reverse complement strand
TTTTTTTTCACATAAATTTTCATCACCCAGCTTCTCTGAATGCCTTTTTGTGCCTTAGTTCTGGTTTCTCAGCTTTGCAAAAACAGGGTGAGTCTGCATCACAGCAGTTTGTGAAATTTGAAAGAGCTGTGGCTACTGGCTGCCTGATGCCAGTCCCTTGGCTGTCTGGGATGCTGAGCAGTGCACAGGCGAGGAGGAACATTTTTGGCAGCAAGCAAATGCTATACATCTTCCAAAGAATCCCAGACCTTTTGTGAGGACTACCCTATTAATCTAGACCTCAGGAGAGTATTTTCCAAACATGCCAAACACAGCCAAGTATACCATCTGTTTTATCTTTTCTTGTCACCTCGGCTGGTGATACATGCAAAATACTATATTACAAGTAGCTGTTTGCGTTATTTTCTCTTTTATTTCTTCTCCAATATACCTTAAAATGA
>NW_009961271.1:0-439 GCF_000747805.2 Chaetura pelagica | reverse complement strand
AAAAAAAAAACAGCAGGTCTGGACAGTGCTGTAATATAGTAAGTTCTGCTGAATGTCCTCATCACAGGGAATCAGTAGATTTCACTCCTTCTGTCTCAGGTCAAACTTCCTCACATTAACTTTTTGAGGTTACATGGATAAAAGATATATCTGAGGAAACACACTTCTGAGTTGCAATTAGTGAGAAACACAAGACTAACCTCTTCACTCAACCTCCACCTCTTCTTGGAAAATCCTGCATGTTGTGACGTATTCATTTCTTCTTACCTTGGTTTTACATGTCTTATTTATTGCTCAGCAGAAGGCATTGACACATTAGAATTGAGCTGACAGGGAGAGTCCAGGATGATGGGTTCTTTTTTATGTCTCATGTCTGATGTCTCTGTAGAAGAGTATCAGTCTTCCTTTCATTGCCACATTGAGCTCCCCAACCCAAAGT
>NW_009961270.1:0-439 GCF_000747805.2 Chaetura pelagica | reverse complement strand
GAAGAAAAAGGAAAGAAGGGACAAGACTTGAAGAAGGATTAAAAGATGTCTGGTTTTTATCTCATTTAAATTCTCATTGCTTTTCCAAAGCCTTACAAAGGCTTTTGTATTTTGTGATGCCTCATGCTGTATGCAATGTTATTAAAAGTACCTGTAATGTAATTCTCCTTTTTAGTAGAAATTACTCCAGTTTGGATGTTAGATCCGTATTCAGATATATGAAGAATGTGACATAATGTTTTCTGTTTTTTCTAGCTGGGCTGAGCCCAAAGGTTTGCCATCTTTACCCACTTCTGTAACATTTTAGGCTTGGAGTTGTGCTTAATTGTCTTACACAAAAATGTTGACGCCTCAAAAATGGAGGGAAAAACTTCCCACATCCTGCTCTCACTGTTTATAGGATTTAGAGATGAAACTACATGAAGTCCATGTATTTCTA
>NW_009961269.1:0-439 GCF_000747805.2 Chaetura pelagica | reverse complement strand
CATGTTTTTCAGTCAGTGGCTGCTTCTAGGATGGATAATGCTCGATGCTTATAGTTATTGCTGGAGAATGCTGTGCAGAAAGGCTCTTGCTCATACTTATTTTAATAGAAAACAAGGTCACTGCTTAGTTATGCTGAACTTCCTAAGCACCAGAAATGAAAGGGAGGAAAAAGAGGCACACTTTCAACCCTGTGGGGAGGTGCAGGCCAGATAGGTGATCAAAATTGACCAAACAAAATATTCCATCCCATATGTGTCACATGCAGTATCAATCTGATGGATAATGAGGGTTAAGCTCTATTCTTCCATGGCCGGTGCCTGTCTACTCGCCTTTGATCCCCATCAGTGTGTTCCTGAATCCAGTTTCTGTCTGCTGCTGAGTCCAGGAGTCCAGTCGGGTATTTTCCATGGGCCTGCCCTGCAGCCTCAGTGGTGATAT
>NW_009961268.1:0-439 GCF_000747805.2 Chaetura pelagica | reverse complement strand
AACAGGTGGAAAGATCTTGTTTAGTTCTGCACTGCACTTCTCCATTAGAAGGATTAGAATTCCTTCTAATTAGAATTAGAATTCAAGAATTTGCTAAATGTTATATTTCAAACACCAATAGAACATCTGAGCAGAAGGGAGTGGGGAAATGCACTTTTACATTATTGAGTCTTCAACAGGTTACTGAATAACAGTTCAGTCCATGTTTGAAATCTTTATTTTTTGATAACAGAAGTGCTTTATATGATATTAAAACTGTTTCCAGTTACTTACTCTTGTTCTTATTGTTAAGCATAATTTGCTTATGCTTTCTTATTCTGTTCTTGGCTGGTATGTCCTATGGAATTCCTCAGGAATTACTGTGTTACATCAATCACAAAGCATTTGTGCTCTATGTCACTTTACAGGTCAGGCATAGCTCCTTGTTGTTTTCTGGAAA
>NW_009961267.1:0-439 GCF_000747805.2 Chaetura pelagica | reverse complement strand
ATTCTAGAAGGAGTCTTCTGTTCTGAATTACCTTAGTCAAAGTCACACTCTGATGATGGAAAAGACATGAGAAAATGCAAAATAACAATTTGGAAAGAAACCCTCTGTGAAGTAGCCTAACACTACTGCATGTGCAATAGGGAAGTTGCAGAACCACCTACACATCACTTTCTGTGTATGTTTGTAGGCTGCACTCCTGGGCGCTGCCTCTAGTGAGCAGCAGCTCTGCAGAGCTTCAGGGGATGAGCAAAATCCCTCAGACCCCCTTCCCCAGGAAGAAAGGTGGTGACAATTGGAAAAGCAGCAAGCTTGAACTTCCTGTTGTACAGCTGTAGGCCAGAACTGACTGCTTAAATAGCCAGGACTCTGCTGGCACAAGAAAGACAGATGTGTTACTTTCTACTAATAGTGCACAATGGTGCAGTGGAGGAGAAAGCTA
>NW_009961266.1:0-439 GCF_000747805.2 Chaetura pelagica | reverse complement strand
AATAAACCTAAGTCGTGCTCACTGAGAGCAAGTCTAATCAGTAAAATCCACACTGCATGTTCAAATATTGCTGCTTAAACGTAAGTGTAGTTATAATTTGGTACTTATAGCATCTCAGCTAAACTGCCTGCTGTAATAGTTCTTCAGGATGACTCTGTAGTTTCTTTTTTGGGCATGATTTGCTTCATGTACACCACTCGGGTGCTGCTCTTTGCCAGGGAGCCTCCTGGTGAGGACACTTTGCATCCTGAAATGACAGACACACCTGAATTAAGCATCAGCTTTCCCTTCACAATTTGCTGAAAGGTGGTTGATGCCTGGGGACAAATTGCAGCAGCCATGATCAGAGAGAAATGCAGATGCGTGTGCTGAGGAGCAGGCAGCACCTCCAGGAGGGCTGTTTGCACTGCCTGAGGTTTTCAAGCATCCACAGTGTAAA
>NW_009961265.1:0-437 GCF_000747805.2 Chaetura pelagica | reverse complement strand
CATCTCCATGGCCTCCTCTGGACTTGCTCCAGAAAGCTTTCAGCAGAGTCACCTCCCTAATTACATCTTGTAGCTCTTAATTACAATCCATTCCTGAGCTCTTGTTTATTTGATTGCAACAAGACCTCGACAATTCACATTCAAAACCAAGCTGACAAGGCTTGTTGCAAAGGCTCCACTGCCTCCTTATCAGCCCAGACATTTCCTGGGACATCCTTTATGTCATGTCTACCATGTTTACATCCAAGCTTCACATACCAGTCTTTAGGATCCACCAGAATACAAATATACTACTTCTGTAGGGAGAAGCACAACCAAAATGGCCAAATCCTTCCATGAAACACAAAGATATGTTAAAAAAAAGCAGGAATAATTTGTCCCAGGCAGTTAAGTCAGATGACTGGGGCCTGAGCAGCCTGGGCTGGTGGGAGGTGTCC
>NW_009961264.1:0-438 GCF_000747805.2 Chaetura pelagica | reverse complement strand
CAGCTGCTCCACAGGAGGCTGTGCCAGGAGAAGGGGGCACAGCTCAGGCTCTGCTCCACTCTGTCCCCCCTCAATTCCTACCCTAGGACAGGTTCCTCAGGGCAACAAAAGGCCCCAGCCCCTCCTGGTCCTGGACTTGCCCCTACCCTTCTCAGGCAGCCAATTTAGTTCAATTACTAAATTCGTCTTTTCTCCAATTACAAGGTTTGGGGGTAGGTGTTTTTAGGACCAGACATCTCCCATTCTGACGTTAACTCCTCACTGCCCAGATCTTTTGCTACTCTAAATACTGTTCTTGGGTCCCAGATTAATGGAATTTTATCTTCCTTTTCTCCAGCTCTTACTCATAATTTTTCATATTCTTTTTCAATGCCCTCTAATCGTACAATGGTTGTTATAACCTCATCAGGAGACTGTGCCAACACTGTCCCACAACAC
>NW_009961263.1:0-439 GCF_000747805.2 Chaetura pelagica | reverse complement strand
AAGGCTTTAATTCTGAACGGCCATTCAAGAAATGAATCCAGTAAATGACTGCATTAGCTTGATAGGTCACCTGCTGCAGGCCAGTGGAGTCATCTTCAATGTCATCAGGTAACAGGATGATCATACTAAGTTCTCTTCCATCATAAGGCAGCTCTAGAACACGGAGCTTCTTGTCAGGGAAATACCCAAAAGGAAATTCATTTTTCTGGTACATCATTTTGACTGTCTTCCTTTCATTCTGGAGGGATAAAAGGTACCAAAAGCAACAGTTGAGAAAATACTAATTTAAAGAACTGATAAGAAACAGCTAAGTTCAAAGTTGCATTATTGCAAAAACTCTTCCTCCAGTCTATCAGGTGATTATAAAACTGTCTTGGTCAGACTCCTGACTGCCTGTTTGATACAGTTCCTTCTGAAGACAGAATGAGTTTGTATAATA
>NW_009961262.1:0-439 GCF_000747805.2 Chaetura pelagica | reverse complement strand
AAAAAAAAGCTTCTAAATGGAGCTTCTATGCCAGACTCAGCTCCAGACTGAGATGCCCTACACCACACAGATGTCCCTTCAGGCCTCTCCCCTGGACCAGATGGGAGTTGAGCACCAAGCACCAATTGCTGTCAGCGGACTCAGGACAGCTACTGACTTCACTCCAAGGTCAAAATGGACAAAACCCCCCCTGACTTCTAAGCATGGACACCCAGCTCACACTACAGATGCCTGAACTCAGGTGTCTAAATTATGAGCCTAATTCCATGCTAAAGCTAGGTGGGATAATTATGAACATAGGAAGCACAGTTTGTCCCACCTAAACTTAAGAAATGAGCTTGCCTAAATACTGCTAGGACAATAATCATTGTAGGATCTTTTACAGCCAACGTGAAGAAACAGATGTCTTCAGAGACTGATTCTGTTAGATGTCTGATTT
>NW_009961261.1:0-438 GCF_000747805.2 Chaetura pelagica | reverse complement strand
CCATTATGATGTCACTCTTTATGATGTCACCCATTATAACAGCTTCCATTATGATGTCACCCTGTATGACATCACCCATTATATCACCCAATATGATGTCTCCCTTTATGTCACCCATAAGACATCTTCATTATGATGTCACCTATTATGATGTGTTCTGACATAACCAATTATGACATCACCCATTATGACACCACCTTTTAGATGTCTCCCTCTGTCACCCATTATGATGTCACAGATTATGATGTGTTCCATTATGATCTCACCCTTTATCATGTCACCCATAAGTTGGTTTCCTTTATGATGTCACCCATTATATCACCCAATATTTGACCAATTATTATATCTTCCATTATGATGTCACCCATGTTTTCCACTATTATGTCAGCCATTACAGTGTGTTCTATTATGACGTCACCCTTTATGATGTCACCCATA
>NW_009961260.1:0-438 GCF_000747805.2 Chaetura pelagica | reverse complement strand
AAATCATCAGGCAGATCTTCACTTCTACCATTAAATACCAACTTTGTGTATAAAGCAGCCCTGAATCCACCACAGACAACAGGACAGGACTATGGCTCATTGCTTTCTGCTCTCCCAAAGAATATACCTCAAATTAGTATCATCTCCTGACACACAAAATCAGTGTCAGATTAGTAAAACTGGCTGTGCTAAACACACACAAATCACAATAGCTAGCAGATAGAAATGATAGTTGAAGACAAACATGACAGTTAAGATATAGATGCAGTTGTTTCAGTAGGTAAAACCCCAAAGGAATTTTCAGACTTGCTTTACTTGGGGCTTTGTCACTGCTTAGATAACAACTTTGGAACAAAAATCAATGGGAGAGAAAAATAATTTTTAGATGTCCATATGTCTAGCTTTCTCCATTCTGCCAAGAACAGAAAAAAAAAAAAA
>NW_009961259.1:0-438 GCF_000747805.2 Chaetura pelagica | reverse complement strand
AGTAACACCAGTTCATTGCCTAGAAGTGCCCTTGTCAGCACCAGTACTTGACAGGGGATATTCTCAGGGAATGCTAAAGCATTATTATTAGCTTATATCATGGCACTATAAGCACCAACTGAGCAGGAGATCTTTATCCTCAAGCTGAGGAATAGTGTTAGGGTAGTCCTGCTGCTCCTCCCCCAGCAGACTGCAGGGCTCCAGGGAGGGCCTGACATATGTCTCCTTCTTCATAACACAGGGGAAACAGAAACACAGAGAAATCATCAGGTGGAGAACATAAAGTCTTATTTTCTAAACCAGAAACAGGAATTCAGCATGGAATGAAGGCATGATCCATTCTCTCGTTTCTTTTAGAAATGGGTCCTTAAAATAAAATGACTGTATCCCTTCTTACTGCCAAGGGCTCCCAGCAGACAGGTTGTAATAAAATATAAA
>NW_009961258.1:0-438 GCF_000747805.2 Chaetura pelagica | reverse complement strand
GGCTCCTCTGGTCTCTCTCCACCATCTCCACATCCTTACGTTGGGGTCTTTAATAACCATCCAAACAACTTTTTGGGGTCCCTGGAGGTTCCTCCCCCGACTTGGTGTCCCCAGATCCATTCCCACGCAGCCCCTCCCACCTTGCACTTCATCACTAATTAATTTTCTCCAGCAATGTCACCATTTCCTGGCACTTTTGGACCCAACCCAGGGTGGGAACTGGGTCATCCCTCTGCCACTGCCACCATGGTCACCTCCCCCAGCCTCTCCCACCAGGGAACCACCTTCCCAGGGGGGACATTTTGCAGCCTCGAGGTTTTCTCTTCTAAATATCAGCAAGAAAAACCTCCAGATTGCGGTTTTTCCACCCAAAAATGACCCTTCAGGGCAGTGAGGGGCTCAAAAAATGGGGATTTGGGGCTTTTTCCTGGAGTTTTG
>NW_009961257.1:0-438 GCF_000747805.2 Chaetura pelagica | reverse complement strand
AGGCTCCCTTCACCAGAGGCTTTTCATGAAACGTGCACCACAGCTAAAGACAAAAAGCCAAGGCACATCATTATCTCCAGAGTTAAAGCTCTTGGGTGCTCTTCTGCACAGGACAGAAATGCTCCACCTACTTTGGAAGGTGATATGGAACTAGGCCATCTTAGTGCTCTTCAGATGGGGCTTGCTCTGTGATGGGACTGGTCTGTGACACTAAAGGCAACACATGGAGTGGCAGAAAATATATTTTAATGGGATCACAACAGAGAAAGTCCTCTGGTTCCATCAGTTAGAACATCATTTGTGCTACTCCCTTTTACATGGAGTGTGCCTTTACAATAGGTGGCTGTAAATGAAGATGTATTTGTTGTATCTGACCATGCACAGAACTCCTGCATTACATGTAGCATGCAAAGCCATGAAAATACCAAAAAGCCATAA
>NW_009961256.1:0-438 GCF_000747805.2 Chaetura pelagica | reverse complement strand
GGAAAGTGGTGTTGGTTGTTTTTTGTGGTTTGTTTATTTGTTTTCTGTAGATAAAATACTTTACTTGCTTCTGAAATAGCAGAAAGACTTTGGAGTAGCTCAGTAATAAAAATCTTACCCATTCCAGGGACTTGTGTGAATTTTTAGGATGGAGTGGTACAATTTGATTAACTTTGCCACTGACTCCTTTGGAATAGCAGCATTTCTTTTAGACTATAGTCATAATTTGGCTGTATGGAAGGCAAGTGTGTGGCAAGTGGTTCTCGTGATTATCTTAAAAGAATAAAAACAACAAAACAGGAGGCAGGGGATATGATGCTGGAGAAAGATGACATGGCCAAAAGTGAAACTGAGAAGTGGTTCCACGGGCTCTTTACACTGGTAAGGGCATCCTTACACCGTGCCTTCTGCTGCTTGTGGCTTTTCTTGAGCTTCCTT
>NW_009961255.1:0-438 GCF_000747805.2 Chaetura pelagica | reverse complement strand
AAAACAAAACAAAACAAAATCCCCATCACCAAACAAAAAAAAAACAAACCCAAAACACAACACTGTATGTTGCGCACTTTTCATTGGGTTAAATCAATAGGAAGTATTCCTGTGATAGCTGTACAAAATAAGCTCTGAAGTATTAAAGTTTTCCCTTCTAAAATCATTGGTGCCTTTATATAATTAAAATGCAGTAAACATAATGTTTTCATGCCTGCTTATGTCAGGTTAGTTCTTATGGCATTATGCTATGTAACTTAATGTACCTAATATACAAAGTGCGTTGAGTGACACACAATTTTAGCTGACAACATACAGCAGGCTTCAGAGAAAGAAAAAAAACATTTGTGTTTTCCAGTTATGAATCTGGACAAACTACAAACTGAAAGAGCCACTACTGTAAATCCTCAGGTATTGGATACACTTTTTTTTTTTTTT
>NW_009961254.1:0-438 GCF_000747805.2 Chaetura pelagica | reverse complement strand
AAATACTCTCAAAATACACATGGTTCTTTTTGCAAGAAACACAATAGGTAATGAAATAAGCTGGGCATAGATCAGAAAAAGACATGCCAGAACAAACAGCCAGATTAAACAACAACATCTTATTAAGAATATATGGCATGCCTCAGGAGCTCATAAATGGAGTATCTGTGATGTTAACCAAACATGCATTAGAAGTTGTGGGCAATCCTGTGTGATGAATTTGAGTGTGAAATTGTAAACAGATAAAATCATAAAGTTTCCCGGAGGTGTTGAGAGATATGATTTGTACAGAAACTAAAGGGTGTTGATCTGCAAGGAAGAAGTGAAGCTCTCCCAGGATGAGGCTTGTAACTGAGTTGATGCTTGTGCTCCATCCTATCTAACTTTAATGGCTATCAGTAGGACCAGATCTGTGAATGAAGACAAATAACCTAAAAA
>NW_009961253.1:0-438 GCF_000747805.2 Chaetura pelagica | reverse complement strand
GACAGAACACTGGAACAGGCTGCCCAGAGATTAACGCACGGGATCAAATTATAGCAAATTTGTATAATTAAAACTTTTCACTCTATGTATAAGAAATAGCCAGTTAGTTACTCTTTCCAGTTGGATAAACCAGCTTCCTTTGTGAGATGCAGGGTAGCAGCATGGGGTGATCCCAGAGATGTCCAAAGGTCCTCCCTCATAAGACCAGTATTTATAAGGTCCCAAGATGATTGTCTTTAGTCAGTATGATTTCATGATGACCTCAGTTCAAATTATGTCATCTTTAGCAACTTTTGGAGTGGACTTGTGATTGAAACAGGAGGGGTCTTGAGTATGTTTCCCAGGCAACCTGTGTTCCAGGTGTGGTTAGGGAGTGTCTGATCACCCCGAATTGCTGCATTTGCTCTAGGACTAGAAGGTATCCAATTGTTTGAACTC
>NW_009961252.1:0-438 GCF_000747805.2 Chaetura pelagica | reverse complement strand
TTTTTTTTTAAATCTAGAGACCTCAAAGCAGTTAATGAGGGGAGGAGATGCATTGCTGCATTGGTGCAGGAGGTGCAAAGAGTGACTGTGGGCATGGGGGTGCCTGTTCTCCACCATGTGAGATGCTATTGGGGTTGACTGTGATGCTTCACGAGTGCCTGGATGAGCCTGTCTTGCTCTGTGTGTGTGTACATGCAATGACCTGGCTCTGGACTGCAAGGACACCTGTTTGCACAGAGAAAGCCCAACCCTTCCTTGCTATCCCCTGGCTTTGAATTCTTCCTCTTGCCCCCCAACCCAAGATGTGGATTTCCCCTGAAAGGGTGGATACAGATGACAGTGGTGATGTGTCTGCATTTGGAAATTTGGTCTCTGATGTATCTTCCCAGTGTTTCCTATAGATTCTATAGTATCAAAACCCTCTTCTTCTTACAGGTT
>NW_009961251.1:0-438 GCF_000747805.2 Chaetura pelagica | reverse complement strand
AAAAAAAAGCAGATGTAGAGGACTAATCATTGATTATGTGGTAACATAAATATGGACTAGGGTCACCAAAAACTATACAGCTGAAAGTATCTACAGGGAAGCCCCACTTTTCCTTCTGGCAACTTATGAGGAAGCTGTAAGATCTGCCTTTATGAAAAACTCTACAAATAAAAGTATTCATGCTACAGGAATGACAGAAAAACCTGAAAAGATGCAGAAGTGCATTTCAGAACTAAATATCCACCATGCTGCAGTCTTAGTGTAGGCAATATGTTGCAGGGAGAACCAAGACCATTCTGCTGGTGAAAAAGCAAGTACCTGCACAAGGTGTGCACGTTGTAATGATCTTACTTCAGATGGTCAAGCTGTAAGAAACAGTTAGAAGGCTGCATAGTATTAGTGGATCTGAGACAAAGATTGACAGGTGGTTCTAGAACC
>NW_009961249.1:0-437 GCF_000747805.2 Chaetura pelagica | reverse complement strand
GTCCAGAGAAATATCTTTCCCAGGGGATCTTCTGAGATTAAAATTTCTCCCGTGTCCCCAACTTTCTTTCTGCAGTTTGGAGATTGTAGGGGAAATAATTCGTCTTCCTATACTACTTATGCCTCACCCATGTGGAAGATAATTCCTTCTATTATTTCTACTGCATTTCAGAAACATGACCCCCAGCATTCCCTACAGTTTACTCCAGTTTTTTGTTTGGAGAGAAGGAATATGATGAAAGGAAGAGCAGGGACATGTCATATACTGCCTAATTATTTATGCCAAGCCATATCAGCAATGGGATATCTGTCAGCACCTTTTCCCATGTCAGCAGAACCACTGATAGATGCTCTAGGAGAGTGGGAGAAAAATCAAGGGGAATAAAAACAGGAAGTGTCATTAACAAAATTTCCCTTTTATGTGGATGCTGTTTTCTA
>NW_009961248.1:0-437 GCF_000747805.2 Chaetura pelagica | reverse complement strand
CTCTCAGGATGGGACTACCAGAGGGAGGAAGGGCATGCTAAAGTCCTGGCAACACAACTGGCCTCACCACATCCTACTGCAGGCAACATCTCCAAAATGGAAATTCCATAAACCTATGACAAACAGTCACTGCTACCTGAACTGCCTTCCAGAAGCAAGAGCAGAATGAATGAGCAGAAGCCTCCTCTAATTCATGCACTTACTATCAAAAATGATGTAGTTGATGCTTCCATTCATCTACATTTGCCTGGCAATAAGTCAGGCTGCCCACAGAATTTTCTATTTGCAATTAGATGGCTGCAGTTCTGGCTTTGCTCACACTGCTCACCTAGTACCAGATAGTGCCAAAACGATTCTGTGCATCTATACAGAATCATCCACCTTCAAGCTCAGCTTGAAGTTTCATCACTTTGTCCTGAAATCACTACTAAACATAA
>NW_009961247.1:0-437 GCF_000747805.2 Chaetura pelagica | reverse complement strand
AAAAAAGTAAAATCCCCAAACTAAATGCACTCAAACAAGGAATGTGCTTACAGGATCTTAAAGTAGTATTAAGAACAGAACAGTAACATACAATAGCAAGAAAATTATCATTACTGTGCCTCTCTAAAGAGGAAAGAGAAAAAGAAAGTAGCATTAAGCAAGCAGATATAATGAGAGACTAGCCTGACCTCAGTTGACCAGAACTCTATCCCTCAAAACTTGTATATACAGATCAGGCATCTAAGTTAAAGGAAGTTTGGCAAAGTTGTGTTGAATTTTATTGAAAATAGATTGTTTCAGACTAATGCAATAATCACTTTATAAACAAGACAAATTAAAACTAAGTTCAAATAAATTACTGTATGTTCAATACAGCACTACAATAAAAATCATTAATTCAGCTGTAAAAGACAAGCTGTAGCACAAAGGTTGTAAAT
>NW_009961246.1:0-437 GCF_000747805.2 Chaetura pelagica | reverse complement strand
GGAGCCCAGAGCTCTGAAGAAACCACCACAAGGGAAGCAAATGTCCTCCAATCAATACATCTAGGGGGATGTACTCATGGAGGGGACCTTTTGGGGGGGGCTACTAACCTGGTGGAATTTTGCACACCGTTGCAGGATGCCAGCCGTATCTTTGATTACAGTTGGGGCTCTGAACAAAAATGGCGCTATCGCTGAGGCACTCGGCAAAAACTTCTCCCCCGATGTAATAGAGACGGACTCCCCTTCCTGGAGCAAGAGTTAAAGGACCTCTAGTTAGGAGATGACCCAAGTATTTTGGTCTCAGAGAAGGCCCAAGGTTTTTCTTCCTAACAGCAATCAGTTCTCTAGAGGATCACACTGCTGGAGCAGAACACAATGAACTGGCATTTTTCTCCCACCAAGACACAATGTTTGAAGTAGAAGCAGAATCATTTTTT
>NW_009961245.1:0-437 GCF_000747805.2 Chaetura pelagica | reverse complement strand
CATGGGCTTGTTTCAGAGACTGCTGCATTTTTTGGTGATGTATGATCTCCCAGCTGTGTTGGTTCCTGGTCCCTGAGGTGCCTGATGTGCTGAAGATGGTTTTGTCCTTCCAGAAGATGAGTGAAGGTTGAGAGTCACAGACTGAAAGAAATCAGGAAGGTTGTTCCCTGTCTGGGAGGACGATCATAGGGCAGAGGAATGAGAGCTCCTGCCAAGGGCATGTCCGTGCTGCATGGAGAGTATGGGGTAATCATTAAAACATCTTTCTGATAAAGGAAAAACATCAGAAGATACAAGGATGGAAGTAGAAGGGAACGGGAGTCCTGGATAGGGCAGGAGAAGGCAGAAGAAAGAGAAAGAGCCAGGAAGGAAGAGCAAAAGGAAGAAGGAAAGGAAGGAATCTGTGGAAGTCAGGAGCAAGCAAGGAAGAAAGAGAA